>NC_062526.1:6342550-6562550 GCF_022655615.1 Tachysurus fulvidraco
GCTTTTTTTTTTTTTTTTTTTTTTTAAATTACAGGTAGATCCTGTTGTTGGTACCGTTGGATTCGGTTCAGGCCTCCATGGCTGGGCTTTTACCTTAAAGCAGTTTGCTGAGATGTATGTAGCCAAATTTGCTGCCAAAGGCGAAAAGAAAAAAGGAGATGTCTCACCTGAGGAGCACTGCAAAAAGGTGGAGGACATGATGAAGAAGCTCTGGGGAGACAAGTAAGTGGAGCAAAAAATTCTGTACCGTTCTTTTTTAAATTTAGATAGTAGAAAGGGTGAAATTATCCAAAAGGAATTGAGATGTTATGTTAGAAGTAATATTCTGTAGCATATATGTAAAATAAATAGTGAAATGTAGGTTATTATCCAGTGTGAGGATTTTGAATACATTTAACACTGTTTTTGATTGTTTAGGTATTTTGATCCTTCCTGTGGAAAATTTAGCAAAACAGCAACCAATGCAGAAGGGAAAAAACTCCCACGCACTTTCTGCCAACTTGTACTGGATCCAATTTTTAAGGTGCACATTAATGAAACAATCACAAAATTACACTTTTAAGTAGCTTTAGGAGCTTAAACCTGATCAGTTGAACAAGTAAAAAATACATTAATAATAATAAAATACTGATTACCTCTAAATATATCTGGACACTGTGACGCTTTTGGCTTCAGCTTTATCGCTTAGACAAACTGATATAAAATTGTAATATAAAAGACAGTAATTTTTAGAGACAGACAAAAATTCCCATGGTTCTATTTTGATGACAGAAGACACAGTGCTACAAATGATATTTAAAGTTCACTCCAAATCTAATACAAGTGTTATAAATATTGTTTGGAAAGGTGTTTGATGCCATCATGAACTTTAAAAAGGAGGAGACCCAGAAATTGATTGAAAAGCTGAACATTAAGCTTGATACTGAAGATAAGGAGAAAGAAGGAAAACCCCTGCTTAAGGTGAGATCAATTATGAACACTTCTCTAATAATATGAATATTTTGCACCTGTATAGGTATGTTTTCAGTGTGCTTTTCTGCTATGTACAGGCTGTGATGCGCCGCTGGTTGCCTGCAG
This sequence comes from Tachysurus fulvidraco, assembly GCF_022655615.1. Classification (NCBI taxonomy): domain Eukaryota; kingdom Metazoa; phylum Chordata; class Actinopteri; order Siluriformes; family Bagridae; genus Tachysurus; species Tachysurus fulvidraco. The sequence goes on from NC_062526.1 coordinate 6,343,628, forward strand.
GTGATGCTTTGCTCCAGATGATTACCATCCATCTACCTTCACCGGTCACGGCCCAGAGATATCGCTGCGAGCTGCTGTACGAAGGCCCATTAGATGATGAATCAGCCATGGGTAAGTAGAAATTCACTGATAACAAATATAAAGATGTAAACTTTCAGAGATAATTGACAACCAACTGTTCTTTTTTCTACCATGAACTTCTTAGGTATCAAGAACTGTGATCCTAAAGCTCCACTGATGATGTATGTCTCCAAAATGGTACCAACTACTGACAAGGGAAGATTCTATGCTTTTGGTCGTGTTTTCTCTGGTGTTGTTTCTACAGGCCAGAAAGTGCGCATCATGGGCCCAAACTATACCCCAGGAAAGAAGGAAGACTTATACTTGAAACCCATTCAGAGGTTTGTTTCCAGGTTATATATCAAATATCCACCCAAAGAAACCCCAGACTTTTGGCTCCCAATTGGTGCAATAGAAAAGCGTTTGGCCCATCATTGAGATCATCAGTTTAAATTCTGATGATCTGTGGCCTGTAGTATAGGGTCTAAAATTGGTGCTCTCTGGGTGGGAGAAATTGCATGCTTTCTTCTTATTCCAGAATTATAGGCATTTTGCTATGAAGCTGTCATATAGCATGAGCAGCAGTTTGCAAAAAAAAAAAAAAAACTTTCAAAAGCACGACTATAACCAGTGATCTTTTTGACTGCAGAACCATCCTGATGATGGGCCGATATGTTGAGCCCATTGAAGAAGTGCCATGTGGAAACATTGTTGGGCTGGTTGGAGTTGATCAGTATTTGGTGAAGACTGGTACCATTACCACGAATGAGCATGCTCACAACTTGCGAGTGATGAAGTTCAGCGTTAGTCCGGTTGTAAGAGTTGCTGTGGAGGCCAAGAATCCAGCTGACCTTCCAAAGCTGGTAGAAGGTCTTAAACGTCTGGCCAAGTCTGACCCTATGGTTCAGGTAAGTTCTGAGAGGATTTAAAGTTGAGACTGGTAGTCTGAGATTATAATAAGGCCATGTCATTATGTGGGGTGGATTGAAGTCTTTTGCCCTGTTGGTCACAGTTGATTAGGACTTTTTTAACCGCATTCAACTGTCAGATTAGAAGAGTTTAAAAAGTCTCCAACCTCCTAGAGAGGTAGATATTATAATACACGTGAAACATTCTTGAAACAAAAACTGTTACAGTACTATACCTTATTTTTCTTTATTTCTTCCAGTGTATCATCGAAGAGTCTGGTGAGCATATCGTGGCTGGTGCAGGAGAGCTACATCTGGAAATCTGCCTAAAAGACCTTGAGGAAGATCATGCCTGTATCCCCCTGAAGGTAATGTGACAAGAATGCAAATAATATACAAACTAATTACTACTATCATTCTAGGGATGTGTTATATCATGAATTTCCTTTTATACCACCTTCATACATTAATCTTAAAGCTCACCACCATTAGATGTATCTGTTGCACCAACGTACTTTCATATCAGATAATGTTAATTGACTCTTGGATGTCAATTATTCCTTCCAGAAATCAGATCCAGTGGTGTCATATCGTGAGACAGTAAGCGACGATTCTGATCAAGTATGCTTGTCCAAATCTCCTAACAAGCATAACCGTCTGTACATGAAAGCTCGTCCCTTCCCAGACGGCTTGGCTGAGGATGTTGACAAGGGAGACGTGGCAGCTAGGCAAGAACTTAAATTGAGAGCTCGCTACCTTGCTGAAAAATACGAGTGGGAGGTCACAGAGGCCCGTAAGATATGGTGCTTTGGACCAGATGGTACCGGACCCAACATTCTGGTCGACGTAACGAAGGGGGTACAATATCTGAATGAGATCAAGGATAGTGTGGTGGCTGGTTTCCAGTGGGCAACCAAGGAGGTGAGTAAGAAACTGAAACATCTGCAGATGTTATGGAGAGGGATTCAAAGCAAAGAAATTGTGCCAGTGCTATTTGTATAGTATAGTATTGTAAGGTATGGTATAGTATATTATAGTATAGTACGGTATGGTTGGTATTGTATAGTATGGTATAGTGTAGTAAACAATCAGATAATACTTCACATTTCAAATCACTTAGTACAGTTAATACAATATTAAAACGTGCATTTGCTTTTATTAATTTAGGGGGCACTTTGCGAGGAGAACATGAGAGCAACACGATTTGACATCCATGATGTCACCCTACATGCTGATGCGATACACAGAGGAGGTGGCCAGATCATCCCTACAGCCCGTAGAGTCCTGTATGCCTCAGTATTGACCGCACAACCACGACTAATGGAGCCCATTTACCTGGTGGAGATTCAGGTAAATTGAACATGTTGTGTGATAATATTCAATAATGGCTGATACCAAGATCTCTTATTTAACTATTACTAATAATTTTATCAATCATTATTTTTTGTGAAATCACATCCTTGAAAGGGTTTAACAATCTTTCAACAGATTAATTAAATTATTAATTAAATAATTTTTTTGTGTATTTTGTAAAATAAAAAAAAAGAAATAGCTAGCGTATGAACATTCAATACCATAATTTCTTCTCCAGTGTTGTATGGTGTAAGGGCAGGGTTGCCAAGTCTTTTAAAATCAGTCTTGTGGAAAAGTATTGAAAACATGCAAATTCCCTAATTTATTCTTAATATAGGTACTAAAACAGCCTCAAATTTTATATACAGTATAAAAATATTAATGGAAATGAGTAGTCACAAATCATGCACAGGTTAATGCACAGATGTAATTAAGATTGTAAAAAAAACAACACACACACCAAGATCAATTTGCCATAGAATTACCTTAGATTTCCAATTACAATTTGTCACAATAAACAGTAAGTTTTAACTTTCAAATCATCTGACAAGATTTCATTCTGTCACTCTTTAAAGACTATTTTACTTGGCAGTAAATGACCAGTAATCACGAGACACCACTTAGAGAGCACACCCACCTCACACACACACACACACACACACACACACACACACACACACACACACACACACACACACACACACACACACACACACTCTCTCACACACACACACACTCTCACACACACACACAAAATTAGTAAGACCCCTTTCAGTTTTTACTGGTAAAAAAATACTCAAACATTTGCTCATCCATGTTTCCTGTAGTGTCCAGAGCAAGTTGTCGGTGGTATTTACGGTGTCCTGAACAGGAAACGAGGCCATGTCTTTGAAGAGTCTCAAGTAGCAGGAACACCTATATTTGTTGTGAAGGCGTATCTTCCTGTAAATGAATCATTTGGTAAGTCTATCTTCAAAATACATATACATCTACTGTACTTTTAAGATGTGCTACAACATAAATGAAATATCAAGTACATTTTTAAATGGGTTTGTACAGTGTAAACACCTCACTTGAGAATCTTTTATTTATTTTACAATATCATGGTTGATTCATCTGCAGGTTTCACAGCAGATCTGAGGTCTAATACAGGTGGCCAGGCCTTCCCTCAGTGCATATTTGACCACTGGCAAATCCTTCCAGGAGACCCATATGATGCAAACAGCAGGCCTGCGCAGGTCATAGCCGAGACCCGCAAGCGAAAAGGCCTGAAGGAGGGCATCCCAGCTTTAGACAACTATCTGGACAAACTGTAATTTCTCTCAGACTAAACTCCAAATGGGCATTTAGTGATTTGTTAGCCACTGTACTTTCAGTGTTGCATATCTACAAGCCTAAATGGAAGGAAGTATGATGAAATATACATTTACATTAAAATGAATAAGAGCATTGATTCAGATTTCCACACTGTCAATGTTCACAACAAATAAAATCTAAGCACCTTAACACTATCTAAAGTGTCTGTGTAACAAAGAAATAAAGAAATAAACCACACAGCCTTGCAGGTATTCAGATAGACTTAATTTACTGCCTTTTGCTGCATATGTTTAAATGGCACAATTTGGGTCAAAAATAAGCATTTGGAGTACAATCATTTAAATCGATACATTTCATAAATAACTATATGGAATTGCACCTATCTGTTCTCTTCATCGACACCATCCAAGACTCACAGGACTTAAGTACTAGTAGCAGTTACTATAATCTCTAATACAATAACCATGTAAGCAGTCATTTAAATAATCAACAAATCTTGTAAAAAACAAAAAGTGAATTAGGTATAAAAATTAAATAAAGGGGGGGGGGGTCACCGCATAAAGGGCTGTGTATAGCAGAGCTAAACCTTCAAATGCTTCTATGGCTTACAGGATAAAATTTTGTCAGTTTGGGACGTTAATATACTTTATAAAGGGATTAATTCAGATATCAATACATTTCTATTAAAATACAATCCTGAATATTATCAAATCAACAGGTATTTAATGCTTTCCCAACATTGTCATCTATCTTTTTTGTTCAGACTTGAAAATTCTTGTGGATGAATTTTTTTCAATGAGACACTGAGACAAAATCTTGGACAGTGAAGATGGACCTGCATTGTACTCAGTATCTCCTTGACATCTGAATGGGGAGAATCTTAAACATGTACAAGTAGACAAATAACTTGTTACACTTGTGCTTAATGTACAGTTTTGTGACTCACTGGTGATTTCCCCAAATCTCTTAACTTTAAGGGAGTAAGATTCCCAGCTTCTAAAGGCAGTGATATGTTCTTGATATTTTGGTAGACATCCACATCTACAGCACATACAAGCAAATCTCAGTGTGCTTTATATTTTTTTAAAGCTACACCAGAGAGAACTAATCATTTAAATGAATCACGTAAAAGAACTTTAAAATACATAAAATAGTAGCACTAAAAATTCTGCCCATTATCTTAGTGTTGATATTGGCACGCTCTTGCTTGTTTGACTAAAAGCTGACCAATAAGGTCAAGCTACAGTACAATGGAGTGCCCTAAAAAGTGATCATGTGCTTTATTACGTATTTGAAAGCAGATACAATTTAATCTGTTAGAAGACATGGGACCTGTCAACATTTGTTTGTTTTCTATAAGAGTGATAGCATGTGACCATCATTTAAAGTAAATTATACATTTAATCCAAGTGAATTAAAAACGGCAGCTGATACCAGGACTAGCTAGTACATTGGAACTGGTACTGCATCATTTTACTGAAAGCTGAATTCAGAAAAAACCCAAATCAAATCAACAGAAAAAAGTTTGAAAATTTGGCGGCACGTGTTAAAGTTTAACCCAACCTGGAAACCTGTTTCACAGTGTACCCCCTGTGGGTATTGAGCCTGTTTTGACTAGTCTACTTTCGGGTCAACGCGCTGATGTGAAACCAGCGTCTGCAGCACTTTTTAAAAAAAAATAAAAAAATGCAAATGTTTGATATACAAAACAGCAAAACATTAGAGAAGTTTCACAAGGGGGAAGAAAAAAAACAAAAACAAAAAAACACACACACAAAAATACACATTGTTGCATCATGGCTTGATTATGTCTCCACCAACCTGTATGGCCCAAAATAAATGAATCTAAAAATACAGGTACTAACTGCAGCAAGAAATTGTGACCCATTACACATACATTATGCAATAAAACAGCTTCATTTAAACATATACTGATTTATGTTATACCACTCAATACAAAAATTATGTACACTCCTGATTTTTTTTTTTTTCAAATATAAAGGTCATTGTTGAGGTTTTGCGGTGATTATTTAAAAACGTGTGGTTTAAATAGTAAAAAGAGGAAAAAGTTCACATACAAATACACACAGGTCCACAAACTAGTCCCATTGTGTCTAAAAGTGTTCAGTCTCTCTGCTCAATGTTTTGTTTGTTGAGTTCTCCCAGGCAAGAAGGCAATGGGTGTCAGTCAGTAAATTTAATTCCTCAGAAACGGAAAAAAAGACACATTGCTGGGTTTCTGAAAACCGTTAGATGCAACCAACTTTGTTATCCACGTGCATATCAGGTACCATATTAGTAAATAATATTTAACTGCAATTAATGTCCATTTTAGAAGCACGGTCCGTGGCAGTTTGTTTGATGATTGGGGAGACTTAAAACCATGACTCAGTCTAATGAGATTATATCTGAAAGTGTTGAGGATCCTGCGGTGATGACCCCTGTTTCGTGGCTGGAGCTTCCTCGATGTGAATTTGAATCGTATTGGACAGACGAGGCCATGAGGCTGGAGCTGCTGGTGCTACTCTGAATGCTGCTGGACAGATTCTCCAGGAACATAGGGGTCCGGTAATGCTAAAAGAGAACAGCAAGAAAGTTAGAATTAATGTTTCTGTCTGATCCGGAGATTGTAATTCCTATAAAAGGAGAAAAATACATTATTTAAAAAAGTTGTCAGTCAATAAAATCAAAAATGTGATAGACATTTTTATGATAATAGTCAAAAACATATACATATAATTTGGCCTCTAAACTATATAACCAATTTATTAAAAACAGCTCTATTTTATGTACTGACAGATTTGAAACACATACCTGAGAATCTCCTTGAAGTAGCGAAAATAAGTCGAGACCTGTACAAGAAAGAGTCGTAGTGAGCCAATGGTTTCTAATACACTTGTACACAAATATATAGGTGATCACACTGACAATATTTATACCTTGCATATCGGTGGGAATTGTGGACAGCGTTGAATGATGGAATGGAACTGCATAGTCTGCAATGGAGGGACTTAAATAAGAAGGGTCCAGTGGCTGGATATTTGGCACTCGCACTGTTGATGGCTGATAAGACAAAACCCTGAGAAAAGAAGAAAAAGAAATAACAGCCTTCCTCTTCCTGCTTAATAATATTATGATGCAAGCAGGAGTGATTCAACAGTCAGAGAGATTTCCCTGAACTGGCCTTGTCTTAAACTCAAAACTTTAAGCCCTTAACAAAACTGAATATGAGCAAGACTTGCTCTCTCATAAGTGAAAACGATCACTAACCCTTTGCTGCTATGCACCTCCTCGGGTTTGGACATGTAGACACAGCGCTTTTTCAGAGGAGGGTCCGGATCTGATTCTTCATCTGATGAGCTTTCGAGTGTCAGGTCGATCACATCAGCTTTTTTCGTACTGCTGGGCTCTGAGTGAGGAACCACTGCGCTCAGACGCACAGGGGCAGTGCCTGGAAAATAAAAGAGACATTAAATAGATTACATTGGAGAACACAAAAATAAGATCAGACGATTACTAATACTGTTTGCTCTTTATTTATGTATTTATCAAGTCATTTTCACTACTTGACCAATCTCCTCACTCGGTTTCCTGACTTTCCCCTTGATGTATAAAAATATCCTGCTTGACTGTGATACATATCATGTATAAACAGATTCAATAAGATATATAATTTCTATCTCTGCTAGCCAGACACACAAGATTAACTGGAAAATAAATGTTTATAGCTGCCTTCAAATAACAATAATTACCATGAAACAATTGCTTCATAATACAAAAAAAAAAAAAAGAAAAAAAAGAGAGAGAGAGATTGTTGAAGAACTTGTTTTGTGGTTAAATAAAGTCTGGAAAAGCAGGTGAACTAGATGCTCATTTCTGAAGGAACGTACACTCAATTTTGGGTAAACATGGAGATGACACTTTCAACGTCTCCTTCTTTGGTCTCATTGGGCACCAGGTTCCGTCCTCTTGGAACTTGATTTCGTCGACATCGGTGCAGTCATTTAATATTTCCATAAAGAGCCTAATAAAGAATGCATGGGTCAAATAGTAAAACAAGCTGAAATGATTGTAAGTGAGCTGTAATCTTTGTGTGGCCAGGTATTTACCCATCTATGATCAGACTCTCATATGCAGCTTTCTTGTCACACACGGGGCAGATCCAGGTGGGCTTCTTCTCATTCATCTGCAGGTATAGTGCAGCGTCGAAACACTGGAGATGTGAGCAGGTCACTGCACGACAGGGCACCGTGAGTCGCATTTTTCCCAGCTGAGTGAAACCAGAATATATTTAGAAAAGAGCCAGCCTGGGTAAAGAGGCAAGACACTATTAATCCTACTTTAAACATTTTACGGACGTACTGGGCACATGAGCGAGACACGTAAGCTGGTCGTGGCTATTTCACTATCCGGGTCTGCGGTGAGCTTTTCTTTTACTGACAGAGGGAAGAAAATATTTATCATCATCATCATCATCATATATAATCATATTAACCAATAATCACACAAGCACAATAGAACCCTGTTTAAACACGGCAATGACCAAAACCCAAACTAGTTATTTAAAAAGGTAAATATTTTTTTAAAACAAACACTTTGATAGAAAAGCAGATCTCACTGAGTGCTCTTGAGTGGTCAGGGTTTCTGATTCCTTTCATTCGTAATCTCTGTAGTAACAACGGTGATGTCAGCTGCCTTACCAAATACACAGACATGGAGTATGTCTAGAATATAACGAAAGGTGTTTTAGAAAAACAGTAAGAATTTCATTGATCTAATGAGAATAGTGCTAAAGGTGACAGGGGAAACTTACCTTTCCGATTTCAGGTGCCCAAGTGACCGCTATCTGATTGGGGACGGCAGATGATAATCTGACAAGAGAGGTGATGTTCAAGGGTCTGCCTGGTCTCTTCTGCTCTACACCATTCTTAGGAGGTGGCGCATAACCCTGGTACAAAAATAAGCACCTCATTAATACTTACACAAATTACGTAAGGCCGTGTCATATAATATATTGAAAATCTCAACCATGTAAATACTCACCGGCAGAGGAAAGAGCTTCCCATTGACTTTGATGCAAAGACTATTGGGATAGTTGTCCTCTTGAGGGCAGCTTGTCTCTGAAAGGCAGAACCTAACAACAGACACAAAGAGTTACTCCACTGCTCCATTTTTAACTTATTTAGAAATAGTAACAATGAGTAAAATTATACCCGACAGCTTACCGGAGTTGTATTTGAACCATATAATCTCTTCTGCCACCAGGAAGAAAATCCCTTTGGACAAGTAATAAAAGAGAATGAAACACACAGTGTGTAAAAATCAAGACAAAAGATTTATTCAAATCAGGTCCTTACCGTGAAATGCAAACTTCTCGCACTTGTTGTGGGGTCAAGGCAAAAATAAAGTATTTTTCTTGATGAAATCTCTGAACAGTGCTGGCCCCTGCATGGATAATATAAAAAATAAATAAATAAAACACCTTCAAAAAAAGTTTTTTTTTTAACCATGACACTAGAACTTAAAGGGTTTTACAGTGAAATGTCTTTTACCTACAAGAAAAATGCATATTTTTATATTCTTAGCAAATACAAAGTCCAGGCATACTGCAGCTAAAAACATTTGCAAATGTTAATGAGCTATGCAAAATATGCCCCAGTTCTTGAAAAAACGAGCCAACCACAAATACCTAAACTGGACGGTTTGATCAAAACATCCAACACGTCATAAAATGGAAGAGACTTCATCTGGACGTCCGGGTGAACGGGAGGCATGAGCGGTGTCGACTGCTGCATGTTCATCTTTTGTTTTGAGTCATGAAACACGTCTGACTTAACAGGCACCACGTGTTGATCTGAGTCTGATGGACTATCCCCAAGAGAAAGGTCCGCACTCACAAGTGTAGAACTTTCTTCAGACTGTAAGTATGAATCTATGCTTGACTTTAGAACAGACAATTCAGCAAGACTGTCTAAGGTCCTCGGGTATCTCCGGCGATAAAGGTCCTTGATTTTGAGCTGTACGGCACGGCTACAGTCACTCTTGAGCAAATACAAAGCCCTCAGCAGGAGTTCATGCTTGCGACCACTCTTGTTCCTTCCAGCAAAACCTAGCAATACCTGGAGCTCCGAGACACGGAAACTTGATATCATATTCTGGGAAACAAAACACAAAGCACATGCAAATCAATGTGACAAAGCCAGATAGTAAAAAGAGGAGAAATGTCAGTTCCTCTAACGTCTGTGCAACCCCAAATTCACCTGCACGGCTTCACAAATCTAAACCACTGATCAAAACAGTAACCTAGATACATCCTAACTTTATTAAGTACAGAACGATGATTCCTTCTGACAAAAAATAAAAATACAAACGTACGAGACAGACTTGATTAAAATCCAGATTCAAGCTTAACCTGTGCTTCTGCAACAATATTTTAGAGATTCCTAAAAAACAAAATCTCAAGCAAGCCTTCAGTTTATATCAAACCACAGTTCATTTCACATAAAGATATTAAGTTACATTAAAAGAAGATGATATTTTTGTTAAATACCTGTCACTGACGTATTTCAATATGTATCCCGTTTAATCACACGGTAATAACGGACACAAAAAGACCTTTAAACAGTAAAATATACAGGCTATAAACGGGCATGCTAACTTAATCATAGTAATAACAACAATAATAACACTAGCATTCCTAGCTGGACACTGCATAATTTAGCTAGCAACGGCTAACGTTTGCATCGTTTATGGTCTCTAATTATCTTCTAAAATTACCATGCATTAAAATACAAAAACAATGTGTATAAATAAATGTATTATATAAAGACTGAGAAACATCTCTGAAGAAATACTATTAGTTAGCTATCGAGCTAAAGGACAATGCTAATAGACAATAACAAAAGATTAACGTTCACGTACACCAAGGCTAAGTCGTATAGCTCTTTCAAAAATGTCTATTTAACGACATTAACTCATTGACACATTTCTCACACAATTCATAACTGAGAACCAAGCACTGATACTCCAAACGCAGACTGATAAAGACATGTAGCTGAAGCCCAAGCACCTTGATAGCTAGCGAAGCAGCTGGAAGCTAGCAGGCTAGACGGCTAGTGCTAGCAGTTTAGAACACGTCCGAGCTTCAGAGTGTCGACTCTCTGGCCTAAGACTCATATTGACGGTCTTTTGCCTGCAAAACTACGAGAACGACTCTTTTCCAAAGAAATAAAACGATAACGTCTAAAGCCTAGCAAAATAACTTTTTTTTTAAGACTCCGTCAAGTGCAAGCAGCGGCCAGCTATCATAACACTTTCGCCTACCCGTAACTCCTCAATATCCGCCATTTTCTGGCTGCCTTCATCCTGGCCAAGCGAGATGTTGACCCACGTGACCTGGTCAAGGCTGAGCTCCTTTAATGACCAGGTTCGAGTCACAAACTGCGCATGACTACTTAGAGAAGTGCACTAAAGTAACACCTTCCACACCTTGTGGAATTATGTTGCATAAAGTTTTTGTGACGGGGGCACGGTGGCTTAGTGGTTAGCACGTTTGCCTCACACCTCCAGGGTTGGGGGTTCAGTTCCCGCATTGTGTGTGTGTGGAGTTTGCATGTTCTCCCCGTGCCCGTTCCAAATGCATGGAACGGGGGAGGAAACCCCCGAGGCACGGGGAGAACATGCAAACTCCACACACATCATGCATGGTAGGTTGATTGGCATCTCTGGAAACTTGTCCGGAGTGAACGAGAGTGTGTGTGCCCTGTGATGGGTTGGCACTCCGTCCAGGGTGTATCCTGCCTTGATGCCCGATGACGCCTGAGATAGGCACAGGCTCCTCGTGACCCGAGAAGTTCGGATTAGCGGTAGAAAATGAATGAATGAAAGGAAGTTTTTGTGACATGATTAGTGATTTTCTTTCTAATTTGGTGGTTGGTGCTGTATGCATTCATTATTACTGTAAAATAAAATATATTATTTAGCCAAAAGTGGGCAGTTGTGGCCTAATGGTTAGAGAGTCTGACTTGTAACCCGAAGGTTGTGGGTTCGAGTCTCGGGCCGGCCACAACTGAGGTGCCCTTGAGCAAGGCACCGAACCCCCCCAACTGCTCCCCGGGCGCCGCAGCATAAATGGCTGCCCACTGCTCCGGGTGTGTGTTCACGGTGTGTGTGTGTGTGTGTTCACTGCTGTGTGTGTGCACTTTGGATGGGTTAAATGCAGAGAACAAATTCTGAGTATGGGTCACCGTACTTAGCCGTATGTCACTTCACTTCACTTCAAAAGTATCCATCACACCACACCTATATATTCTTCAATCCCAAACTGTTGCAACAAAGGTTGGATGCTCACATCCAACTAGAGATTCCCCCTGAATTAGATTCCTAAAGCTTGTTCCAGTAACCTGATTAAATCTGATTATTTAGAAAATTTCATGTTGATAGCATAAATAACAATACTATTTAAATGAAATAAAACTAAATAAATGTACATTCAAAATTTAAATGTTTTAAAATTTCATTCAAAATGTTCACATTTCCCCATGTAATGTCTGTCAGAACTCTTTGCAAACACATGATTTGTCCAGCAGAGGGAGGTATAAGAGTGTGTATGAGACCCTACCAGCTTCTCTACTATTCCTTTGACATTCAAATTAGCCTTCCCTAAAAGAGATGTCTAGTCAGTACAAAACAAATCATTTGCATGTTAATAAACCTCTATGCTTCCCCCCACTAGCCAATTTAAAACAATTCACGATTAAAGAAATCTTTACGCCTCAGACCTTGCATAAACAGACCTCTTCTCATATAAAACAAGAAATATAAACAAGAAATAAAACCACTTTTCTTGCAATATGTACAATAATGGTTACTCAAGAACTGGGCTTCTGTTTTTTTTTGCCCAACATGTTTATCAATTCACATCCTCTGTCTTTTTATCAGCACTGGGTCCAGCATTGTTTTTGTAATAGTCAAAGGGCAAAATACCTCATCCATCTTTGTACAATGAACTGGTTTGCTGGTGGTATTAGAAACAAGGTCTTGACTTACCACACAGGTTACTACAGTCCAAATTGTACTTAAATGAGGTTTAATAATATTTTTCATTCATTTTTTTGCAATTATTAAAAAGTTATCAATTATTATCAAACAATAAAAATGTTTAAATCCAGTTGTAAAACAATGAGTTTAATCTGTCCCACTTTACTGAATGAACTATATGAAATGAATGTCATCTGTTCCCAAAATTTTATCCTCATTTCATATATTGTGATGTACAGGATGTTACACAAGATATTACACAGTTCTGTTACAATAGTCTTTACAACATGAGGATGCATCGTAATGCACAAATCCTAAAAGACATATTACTAACGGCATTTTCTAACGGTAGATAATGATAATTAACAAGCAAATGATTTTTGAATCTCTATGTATATGGATTTCTGTCTGTTTTCTTTGCTGCATAAATAATTTAATGAGCAATATCTCAATTCAAAACAAGTACTATTTACAAACCTATTACCCAGGTTTCAGCTCGGTTATTCGATCAAATCTTTAGTTGACATTAAGACAGTACCAAATTATTATTATTATTATTATTATTATTATTATTATTATTATTATTATTATTATTATTATTATTATTATTATTATTATTATTATTATTTATTTATTTATTTATTTATTTATTTATTTATTTATTTATTTATTTTTGCCAATTATCTTTTTTTTTAACATTTTTGACCATGTTTTAAAAAAAAACCCAGCTCAAATACATTTGAATTCTTCCTGAGGTAGAAATATTACGTGCAGAAAGTGAAACACATTCTTTTACCGAAGTTTTGATGAAAAACCAAAAAAGAATCTGTTAATTTCAGAAGAGATTCAGACTCTATATGAACTCATTGAACTTAAGCATCTCATAATGCAGGCAACAACTGCAAGGCCCAAAAGCCATATAGTGATTTGTGGCATTTCTTTATTGAGGAAACCACAGATGCAAAAGATTGTGAATCCCTTTAAGGTTCAAAAGCATTAAAGTGCTGTGAAAAGTGTATTTTGTGTGTAGCGGTGATGGAAACATTATGTGTAGTGCATTTGTGCCTTGTCATTAATATCTCTAAGCTTTTTAAAGATAGAAAGTTTTAGTGTATTGTATTGCATTAATGTAGACTATTTAGTCATAGACGTAATTTTTAAATTTCGTTTTTCCCTCAGTCTTAGAGAGAAATTTGGTACTGCAAAACTATATATCCTAAGAAAACACCATCATTTGAAGAAAATTTCAAACAGTGATTTGACATGTTAGCAAATGTTGCATACTGTGGACAGTTTTTATGAAATTTTATGAAAATTACACAATGTAATATGGCCATGTAATCATATTTAATTTCACAGAGACATTTTGGATAATATCTATATGTATACATTGGCTAATATCTATATGTATACATTTCAAAGATCCATTTCACAGAACTGACGATAAGTTATATATAAGATGTGCTATAGCTATACATAAATTTAATTTCAATGCATTGCTAAAATGTAGCTTTATTATTTGTCCTCCCATATTCATGTCATTTATATCACTTGAAATCTTGTCCCTCACTTCTGAGTGAGGGAAGTCTATATTGAAATACACCTGAATATCTTGTTTAAACACCTATCTGGTCTATGTTTGGTCAAACTGTACTTTATTGAAATTATAACCCTTCTAACAAACAGCATTCACTGTAGTCATATTTTAATTACTTACATTAAACACATTATGTTAGTATGGTACTGCATCTCTGCTTTCAATAAAGTACTGATAAAGTTTTTTTTAGTATATAAATGATGAAATGTCTTGTGTAGTTTAGTGCACTCAAATAGATTTCCAGACCTAACAGTGAAAGTGTAAAAATTGACCTGTTCTCCTTTCTCAAGTTTTGGTCCAATGATTGATAAGGGCACCCAGTATAACCATTTAAGCCCACAGCCTGGCTAAAGTGCCAATGGCATCTAATTACTGAACTCTTCCTACATGAAATATCTGCGAAAGAAACAGACGCACCTGAGGAATTGCCTGTATTAAACTTGCCTCCTGTTACTGGCAGCACTTTGACAGAAACAAGACCCCAATTATTGTTAGAATCAAAGCTGCTGCTGCTAAGCTCAGGAATGAGTCTGTAGAAACCCATGGACTTAAAGTGGCTTGTTAGGCCGCTTAGTGCTAACTCTGCTGGGACTCTGCCTGTCAACTACCTGTCTCTGCTGGCGTTGTTATTCGAACATAAAATCGAACGTGAAGTCGAATACAGTGGTTGTTGCATCGGGCATTTTTCTTCAGTATCAACAACAGCAAAGTGTTAGTGGTGATTTTTCAGTGTATTTGGTTCACAAAATTCACTCACTGCTAATGCAAAATCACTGAGGGCTTGAAGTGAAGAATGTTATCACAGTCTTTAATTAAATTAATAACAGATACAGTTGACTTTAAACAAAGTGACGTGACATACGGCTAAGTATGGTGAACCATACTCAGAATTCGTTCTCTGCATTTGACCCATCCAAAGTGCAGTGAACACACACCTGGAGCAGTGGGCAGCCATTTATGCTGCGGTGCCCGGGGAGCAGTTGGGGGTTCGGTGCCTTGACATACAGCTAAGTATGGTGACCCATACTCAGAATTCGTCCTCTGCATTTAACCCATCCAAAGTGCACACACACAGCAGTGAACACACACACACACCGTGAACACACACCCAGAGCAGTGGGCAGCCATTTATGCTGCGGCGCCCAGGGAGCAGTTGGGGGTTCGGTGCCTTGCTCAAGGGCACCTCAGTCGTGGCCGGCCCGAGACTCAAACCCACAACCTTAGGATTACGAGTCAGACTCTCTAACCATTAGGCTACGACTTGCCCCACTTTGATTGACTACAGATCTACAGAGTTTTTCTGTTAAACTCATATGTTCAGCAACTTTCTTAGATATTTTGGAAACCCGAAATAGGAATACAAAGAAATAATACACATATTAAAAGTTTAGAAACAATATTACTTAATATTGATAGTCAAGTGGCAGAGTTTGGAAATCCTATGATTGAAATAAATAAGAAACTTCAGAATAGGACATACTGTACAGATACTATAAAAGATTAAATAGGTTTATGGTATAATAAGTTGAATATTCTGGAATTAGGAGAGTTTATTCTCTAACTTAGTCTACAGTCTGTGTTTAAGCGTTCTCTATAACGGTCTAATATTTTGTTCATGCACTGGGGGTTTTGGAGCGTGATTCAACTCCCCCTGGGGTTTTTTGGTCTACTTCTTACCTATGCCCAGATGCATTATCTTGAACTTTGTAAAAGTGCCATTTTAATTTATTAAACAATTTTTTATGCTGTGAGATATTTTCAGAGGAAACTGAGCTTGGTTGAAAGTGGTAGCTCAGTGGATAAAATGTTACTAATCAGAAGGTTGTGAGTTTGAATCCCAGGTCCACAAAGCAGCCTCTCCTGGGCCCCTGATCAAGGCCCTTAACCCTCATTTGGTCATTTGGATAAATGTAAGTCTATCTGGATGAGGGTGTTTACTATTGATGTATTTGTTGATTTAAAAAATATATATTGTCACCCGAATCTATTTTAGTGATTTAGATTTTTTTAAACTAGGAAAGGGTTATTATTTAAATAAAAGCTATTTGGGAGTTAAATTTTACTCTATATGTTAATATAGACTTGATTTAACTTTGTTCAAGAGTATATTCGATGGTCAGGCATGTACACTCAAACGAAGTTGGAATAAACTCACAGAGAGTTTATTACAAAGGCCAGAATTTGCTGTGTATGAATTGTGCACTGCAATTCTTACTCACTTTATTTATTTATTTATTTATTTATTTATTTGTTTGTTTGTTTGTTTGTTTATTTATTTATTTTTACCATACCTGGTTAGTAACAGCACAATACAATACAGCATGTAGTTCAAATAAGTCAAGAATCAAATATCATACATGAAAACTCTATGAAATTACAGTCAATGTGCTGTATTACAATGAGAACTAGTATTTATAACTGTATGCGATATTTTATAATAAGTACAATAATGTGCAGTGTAATGTGCAAAATGGAGCTGTATTACACAAAAGCATAAATGTAGTGCTGTAACAGTGCTGATTGTATATGTATATGCATATATAGTATTAAGTACAGACAGTTTCTTTTACGTATTCCGTCGTCTTTCTTACATAGTAAAAGAACTACATTTTGTAAAGAACTGATAAACTAATGTTGAATTCATGTATTCTCCGTTCCAAAACTATAGGAAGCACAAACCCCTTGACTATATTGATAGATACATCTTTTAATTTGTGTGTAATGACTGTAATAACAAATCTTGTCTTATTAATACTATTCACATATTTACTTCTTAAATACTTTGTTGGGATTAATAAGATTTTGAGATGTTTGAAAAAGTAACAGAGATTGAGAAGGAACCGTATAGTTAATATGAAAGTAAACATGTTGTGTATATTAATTTTAACATTTAAGATTTTTTTTATATACTATAATGTTAGAGCTGTGCTAAAACTATCAGAGAGATAATGTCAGCAATAGCTTTTTATGTGTTATTTGATCTAGCTACTGTAAAGGTCATTTGTAAGTTAACATGCTATGTTGCTATGTTACATAGTGTACTGTTTCAATATTTGCAATATATTAAGATTTTGGGTCTTAGAGCCATCTAAGTACATAGCCAATGCATGACCAAGGTTTTTTCTTTTTACTTTCATATCATAGCATGTTTTGCTACACCTTAATTAGTTAGAGGCAGACTAAAGGCTGCTGATCAAACCAAAAATTATGTCGTGAAACCACATGTCTTTCTCATGTGGAAAAGCAGTGACCATGAACAAGGGCTTCTATTTGTAAGGCAAAACAGACAGAATAAGCAAAGCTCAACATGGAGCAGCTGTGTTTGTATGGATGTCAGCATGTCTGTAGCAATGCATTCATCACCTACCCTCGTACCTATGTTCTGACTTTGTGTGCTTTGGTGAATTTGCATTTTAAATGTTTCATGTCATCCACACAATGGCAAATACTGACCTAGTCTAGGTTTCATATGCCTGATCTGGAAAAGTACACTGACCTCAAAAAAAGACCTTGTTGAGTGTTTGCTGATTTGATCAGGGCTTCGAATTGATAGATATTTGTAGTCAAGGCTTTATATTTGGTTATAATTACAAGTACTTTCCAATATGTCGCGTGTAAAAGTCAAGCCGAAGCAATCACAACAAAAACATTTTATTTTATCCTATAAACAGACAGCCACATCACTGTAAGCTTTTTAGCAGAACATATGTTAAAAGACTTAACTATTAACGTTAAATACTGACAGAAGCCCTTTTGGTGAGGTAAGTTCAATTTCTGAATGGTCAATAAAGAGACAAGAGAGAATTTATAGTGAATCTGCAGAGATCAATGGCATAGACTACATATTCAGTTACTATGGTATTTGTCACCATAGCAATCAAAGATGATCACGCTGATGGAGCAAAGTAAAAAAATTGAAGATGTAGGCTTATCTTAAAGAGTATATTTAAGAGTGTGAGCTATTTATTATTGGACCTACTAGTTAAAAGTTTATTATTAATTATTTATTAATTATGTTAGACATCTGACAACTGCAGGTTCACAACAATTACAGGTTCACAAACTGTACAAATCAAAAGAAATTTTTCTTTAGTAACCAATAAAGGGTAAAAACACTTGAAGGCCCAAATTGCTCAATTTGTATAAAAATGTTGAAATTTCATGTTTCCCTGAAAAATCAATTACAACTGTTACTCTGACCCATCATAAAGAGGGTCTTATAGATTAGACAATGTCCATACATGATGTAATGAATTCACTAATTTTAGAAGTTGGGTCACAGACTGTGACCTAGATAATCATTGAAAGAAAATAATTCCCTCATTTTATGGTAACTTCAAATGAATAACACGAACACACAACACTTGTTCCTTCTCCACTCAGACATCTTTCAACCAACAACGCTACTATGTACCAGTGCTAACAGTAGATGCTATTGGCTATAAATAGCTAAATGTCTGGGGGCCAAATTATTAACATTAATAAAAAGGAACTCTTTTACCAAAAGGAAGCTATTGTAGTTTTTCAAATATAATCTACCCTGCAAAAAATGTCCCGACAAGGTCAAAATGTCCTATATTCCTGCCCTTGTGGGTCCCTGTCCTTGCATTTGCCCCACACATGTTTACATATTTTTAAATATATTTTCCTTCACAAATGACAAAATACATTACATTTATGAACAAAGTCAAAAAACATGCACCACATGGTCTTTAAACGGATACTGATACTTTACTCATTAACTAATATTTAACAAAAGATTCATATGTACAAATACCAAATAAAAATAGAATATAAAATGTACAATGTACAAATAATGTACCTTTGTATTATTGAATGTACATATTAATGGAAATTAATAGCTAGTAAAAAGTATAGTTCAGAAGTTTTCAATTTGTGAGTAGAGAGCCTCTAGTGGTCACTAGTAGTAATGCAGGAAAGCATTTCTATATACTTTAAACGTTAATAAACAGTTTAAAAACGTATGTTGTCTAGAATAAAACACCATAATTACATATTTGGAAGGAATCATCAGTTTCTAAAGACTTGTCATTGGCTGAAACATCTAGCTTATAGATTTTTGTTGCTATTGTAGGATGGGGCATGTACTCCATGGCCAAGGTTATTCAACAAACAACAAAAATATTATTGATTTTAAAAACATACTTTAGAAAATGTTCTATCATCTTAAAAATTGAAGCACTTAGTGCATTCTTGTACGTCAATTTTACAACCAACTGCCTCATTTTTGCGTACCCTTAATAATATACATCTTTTTACAAGCTACAATACTCTTATATCTTTGCCTTTAAATGGTAAATGTAGTAAAGCAAAGAATTTTGTGTATGAAGCATGATGAATTGTGCTCTCAGGTTGCCTTTGAAGTGCTGCTTCCTTTTGCCATTGCAATAAATCTCATTGGTGACTTCATCTGACCGTACGCCCAAGGCAGGGCCAATGGCACGTAAAAGTGACTCGAACCAGGCTGGCTTAATTCTACCCTTTTCTTAGGAATTTTTTTCCCTAGCAAAGTAGACATATGAACAAAAGTTTTGAATATAAGAGAAATGTGTGTGGTCCAAAGACTAATTTGTTTAGGCCCATCAGGTGACACATTTTTTCTGTGCAGATCATGCATGAAAAATATTTAAATGCACTCACATTCCTTGACAACCTTTTTTAGAAGCAAGAAACATAATGGATCAAGCAATGAGAATATTCTAAGAATGTTCTTTGGGAAAATAGCCTATAAACGATGTTCCATCTTGTGTCATCAACTTGAGTTTTTGAATGAGAATTGATGAGCGTTGGTATTTCCACAAGTTTCAGCATTTGAAATTGAACTTTATAACCAATAATGAAATATGATACATACTGTATATTGACTAAAGCAGATTAATGATAAAAGTGTCACGCTTTAAAAATAGGGACTTTTACGAGATTTTATGATGTTTAATAAGTGTTTTAGTGTTAATAAAGTGTTCTTAGTTTCCCATCATGGCTCATTTCTGATAATGAAAAGTTCAGATGTAGTATTATAGAAATTCCTCTCTTTAAATGTATTATATAAAGTAAGTATTACATTAAAGGTTCTTGCATATCAACCAAACAGCCTATGAGGGTTTTACAGTAGGTAAACAGCAGAAAACAGAATCTGCATTAAAACCATATGATTCGTTCTGTAATATTCTTGCACTAACAGAAAACAACATAAATTCCACACCACACATGATTAACTGGATAAATCTGATACTTACACAGTATACCACCATCTCTCATGACCATTATTTTTTAGCACATAATCGCGCTAGCATTTTTTAGAGTTTAATCACATAAGGTTCAGGTAAACAAACAATGTTGACTGCTATATGTTGCATCCATAATGAACCAAGAGGCCAATTAATTGCTATGGTTGGATTATTGTAGCACAAATATATGCTGAAGTTGCTAATTGGTATTGACAGAACATGATCCAGTCTTTTCAGATCAGCTGAGCTAATCACCCCTGACAGCTATGAGGTGATTTTGGTGTAGAATTTTACTCCTGGGGTGAAAGTTCATCATCTAATCAATAGCTGTAAGAAAACAGAAAGAGGAGACAAAAGCATGTGCACTTTTTTAAGTAAGCTTTTGTTGATTTAATTAATACAGACATAAGTTTATAAAGTACATACAATTAAAAAAAAAGACAAGAATCTAAACAATATACACCTGATGAATGTACAAGAAATAATAAAATTGTATTATTACTAGTTTTAAACAAATATGTTTTAAGGTGCACTAGCACTGGAGTTTTTAATCTAACAAATGCACAGTTTTACTTGTAAGTGTGCATTGGGATTAGTAGCTCTAAAATGACCTCAGGCATGAGTAATTTGACCCTATTGTCATATGACCACTTTAAGGCACTGGAGGTCTATTTGGGATGCATGATGGATGTAGTGAGCTACAACCTGAGGTCATTTAGCTATCAGATCATATACTCAAAGCTATAAATGAATACTGATGGTCTCACTTGCTTCTTGTCTTCGAGTAGTTGATATCTCATTGATTGTTTAATGGTGCTTTATGATCGAAGTGCAATCAGAAAAACACAGAATAAAGCTTGCAGACTTATATAATCTATATATGGTAACCTGGTGAAAGGTGCTGATGCTGTAAAAATAGGTAGGATTACAGCTAATACATTATCAAATGGTTAGTGTTTAGTCAATCAAATCACCTTGTCTCATTACTTTTAAGAACTAAGGGCCAGATGTACATACAATTTCTGGTCATGTATTGACATTGATGAATGTGTTCCTGATGTATGTGACCAGAGTTTCCAGTTCTGTGACAAAAGCAGCCTCAAAGATTTTCTCATGAAAAGCCAGAAGTTTTTATGAAAAAAAAAATAAAAAATGAAGGAACATGACAACCCAAAATTGCTATTGGTCTAAGCATAAAACAATGTCAAAACAATGAATGAATAAATAAATAAACAAACAAGCAAACAAACAAGCAAATTAGTAAATAAATAAATATTTTATAATTATTTCTCAATAAATAATAGTTACATCTATATATAACTTTTATACAATCAACAAAAGTGATCATAAAATATATGAAAAAATATGTCGTGTGGTATTTTTAGGTGATTTACCACAAATGCTCAGTATATAAAGTATTACACTAATGTTATCATCATATTACCATTTTCATTTTGATTAAAAAAATGCAGAACTTATGGCAGTTATTTAAGTGAAGTAAAGTAATTGCAATAAGTTTAAACTGAAAACCTAAAAAGTAAAAATGGGCAACATTAGGTAATGTTACAATAGTTAAGTAGCCAAAGTTTGCTAACATTACTGATACTGGCTTATGGTGAGGCTTTGAACCGTTGTCACAATTCTCATCAAACTTTTTCCCTCCTTTTTTCCTCAGTTTGATTATCTGCTAATATGGATGCCAACATAAATTGCCTATCCACTAGCTAGTTCCCCATCATACAACAGTTTGGAAAGGTGAAGGTTTCTTTAAGGCATGTGAGTCCAGCTTTTGAATCTTTTTAAAGATTTCATGTTCATGCTGGGGGGCACGGTGGCTTAGTGGGTAGCACGTTCGCCTCACACCTCCAGGGTCGGGGTTCGATTCCCGCCTCCGCCTTGTGTGTGCGGAGTTTGCATGTTCTCCCCGTGCCTCGGGGGTTTCCTCCGGGTACTCCGGTTTCCTCCCCCAGTCCAAAGACATGCATGGTAGGTTAATTGGCATCTCTGGAAAATTGTCTGTAGTGTGTGAATGCATGAGTGAATGAGAGTGTGTGTGTGCCCTGCGATGGGTTGGCACTCCGTCCAGGGTGTATCCTGCCTTGATGCCCGATGACGCATGAGATAGGCCCCCCCCGTGACCCGAGAAGTTCGGATAAAGCGGTAGAAAATGAATGAATGTTCATGCTGTTCAATCCACTGGATGTCACATTGTTCTCATTGTGTTCTCATCATTCTCATCATGTTCCCATACCTGTAGTCATTCTAAAAAATAGTGACGTGACATACAGCTAAGTACGGTGACCCATACTCAGAATTCGTCCTCTGCATTTAACCCATCCAAAGTGCACACACACAGCAGTGAATACACACACACACCGTGAACACACACCCAGAGCAGTGGGCAGCCATTTATGCTGCGGCGCCCAGGGAGCAGTTGAGGGGGAATTCTGTGCCTTGCTCAAGGGCACCTCAGTCGTGACCGGCTCGAGACTCGAACCCACAACCTTTGGGTTACGAGTCAGACTCTATAACCATTAGGCCACTATTTAGATTTACTTAAATATTACAAAAATATTAACTTTCTTACACTTGGGATGCAATAATGACAAATGTTCTTCTGTCAGGTTCAATTTCCTTTTGCCCCAGTTATCAGTATGTATTCATAAACAAAAATATTACGTTAAACATTATAAATATGATTTCAACTGTTTTTAATTTAGATGTTGAATAAACAAACACACACAAACACATGCATTAAATGTTATATACAGAACTGTTCATGCTATAATTAGCTATCGCTTTTTTCTCATGGCCACCTAGAACAGAGATTGATATCAATGCCATCTTTGTGAACTAATGCTTTAGTACATTAGTTAGGAGTAAACTCTCTTCCAGAAGATAATGTGCTAATTGTAAACTCTACAAACACAGCACCAAAGCAAGAAAAATCTCCACCTCTGCCTGTCCTCAACATGGATTGATGGCCTCCTTACTTTATAGTAGCTATATTGATTGTGACGGTGCTCGTCAGTGGTGCATAAAATTAACACTGTGTTATAGGGCATGGATTTCTGTCAGGGTCTGACAAGATAACCCATTATCGGGCCAACGCTGCTAATTTGTTTTTGTTTATTCCGAAACGTAATGTAACACTGCTTGAGCCCTTCTCTTCCACCCATCTCCCCCATGATAACTCTATTACCTGCAAAAACTCAGGCAAGATCATTGACAGCCACTAATCTTGGCCCGGCTCCTAATTACATCAGGTTCTCAACCCTTAATTAACCAATCTTTACTCCATTTTAGCTGCTTAATGCTGCACACACGCCTGGCATCATTAGTTTAATTACCAGTGTTTGCAGAGTAGGATTTTGACCTTTGTCCTGACAAGTCATCTCTTTCCCTCCTTTGCGTTTCCCTTTTCAGTATAATTGCTGATTTTCCTGCCTTAATGCTCACCACATGTGCTTATGTTTTGACCATTTGCCATTTCCACCTAATCAAATCGTGAATTTCATAAGAAATAAAAAACTATGTGTTCAAATATAGGATTTTAATGTTGATTAAGCTTAATAAACAAATGAAGGTGTTTAAAATAGGACATATTAATTACTTCCAATGTTACACTTTAAAAACATTACAGTTTTTAAACATCACAACTCACATTTGTCTGTTTAGCAACATTAGCTAAGGCAACTACATAGCTGAGTGTTACAGTAGGTTGTTTTTAGCATGGTGCTGTGTTTAACTGCCTTGTTTAGCTTTCTAATATAGAAACTAGCCAGGTTTTCTCTCATATAAGATCTGCTATTTATCTAATTAGACTCTTATCTAATTCTGCTAATTATACAACCTAATTGTGTAATCCAGGAGCCAGGTTTGCTATGCATGGTTGCTAACAGCTAAATAGGTGGCTAAACATTTGATAGGCAGCTAAACATGCTAAAAACAACCATGCTACACAATACCACAAATAACCATAATCCTGATGAAGGCAAAGCTGAAGATGAATGAATGAGTAAATGAATAAAAAAATGCACTGTGTTTTTAAATCTGTTTTTACTTCAGTGTAAAAAGACTAAAATACTCGACATCGTGTTGATTTTCTGAGTGGAGATTTAGATTTTCACATTATGGTCAAATGATATCTCTGTTTCAACCTGTTCAGAGTTTTTCAAATTTGAATCTTGATAAAATATTCAAAAATCCATTGCCATTAGATTCATAGTATGTTTAGTATTAAGAAGAACAAGGGATTGATACCGGTGTGGTGTGATATTAATTAAAATAATTACAGTAATCACGATGCTTTTAAATGCCTGATTCTGATTGGTCAGAAGGTATTTTATAGTCCCAATGGAAAACATAGTTGCACTTTGTTGCACTTTTGTTCTAATATGGTTTCTATAGCAACAACAACAACAATAACAACAACAACAACAACACACAATGGCACATGCAACAAATAAGAACATAAAACGGTCTGTGAAGAGGTTTAATTAGCATTGTTATAAGGAGTCTCCAGTGTCATTGCTTTGTACGTAGCAGATGTAAAGCTTTTTAAATTGAAAGCTTTTTAGCCATGGATAAGTATTTATGACTTTTTGTGATTTTTTGCTAACACAACAAGTTACATTTTCATTTTTATTGACTATATCAGCTTCACATTATTTTCTCTGTTGAAGTCAATAAAAATGAAAATGTAACTTGTTGTGTGTGTGTACATATATATTGTTTATATGTTTTGTACATAAATAATTAATCATTACTTAAACCAATATATATTAATATATATGTTAATATAATAAATATATATATATTAACATGTACATGTTTCATATAAGTGATAACAGGAAGAAACTTGTCTTGCAGATGTCTCTCATTAATAAATATAAAAAAGAATTCACAATGTGTTTGTTTTGTGCTGTATAAGTGGAATAAACAAGAGAGTGCTAAAAATAATCACCAGTGTGAAGATACATTACATTCCTTATGCGGTAGCCTAGAGGTTCGGGTGTTCGACTACTGATCGTGAGTTTATATCCCAGGTCCACGGAGCTGCCAATGCTGGGCCCCTGAGCAAGGCCCTTAACCCACAATTGGTCATTCAATATATATCGCTCTGGATAAGGGTGTGTGCCAAATGCTGGAAATGTAAATGAAACATCCATAAAGTTTCATTTCTTACATGATTTAATTGCTAATGCAGGTAAAGTTAACTGTAATCAAAGTGAAATTAATTTTATTCTCTTACTTTTCAGATAAATTCTGAATCTTTTAAAGTTTATCTTCCTGAGCATCATTTATTATAACTATATAACTATACAGTATATCTGTTAGTCTCACTGTAAAAACTCAATATTTCATACCCCAATTGTATCTTCTAAGATGTATATAACAGTTCACTTACACTTTGTAGTGTAATATTATAAAGTAATGACTATAACACCCAGATGCTTGGTAAAGTTGTACTTTATTTCTAATTATGCTACAAGTTAATGATAAAACAAACAAACAAAATCTTTCACCTGTTTTTTTTGTACTTTTTTTTAACCCCTGAGCACCACAATCCAGCTTTCCCATAATGCACTGGATTATCCAAATAAAATAAAATAAAAAGAGGAATAAAAGAAATGTTTTGAAGAAAAAAAAAACTTCTAATATCTACTATCCTAGCATTGTGTACATATTTAACAAAGTAAACATAATATCGTAAGCACATGAGTGAACTCTTTTTTTTTCTTTTTAACATTCAACAAAATTTTTCCATCTTTGTTACAAGCTTTCTGATGGTGAAACAGAAACCTTCTTTAGAAAAAGCTTTGGTTTTTACAAGAATCACACTGACTCATGTTCTCATTTCACAGTCGAACAAATACTCCAGAGTTGCACCGACATCTCTGCAGTTTAGGGATGAGATGTGAAGTGACAGCTATGTGAAAAGATTGAAACTGTGCCATTGCTGAGGAATAAAATGAAAAGAAACGTCTGTTAGAGCACGTCACGTTCTGACAGCTGTGTGTCGACTGTTAGGTGCTCCGTTCAGTTTCCCACGTATTTCATTCAGTTTTTACTTTTGTACAAGATCATTACCTAATGAGATGTTGTGCTAAATTCAGGACACGTTTTTACATTCTTACGGTTATTTTCCAACCAAGGCCTGAATCAACAATTTAATCATGTTTACTTAAAATATTTTACTATTTAAATACTAGCTATTTTCACAGCAAAATGTGTATGCAGTTAAAAGTGTGGAAAATAATCTGAGTATCAGTGTAAAAACTTTTTTACAAAATATTTAATCGCAGATGCTGTAATTGAAATCTTCAATCCAATTTAAATGTTTGTAGAGCACTTTGAAGTGCTTTATTATTATTTTTGGCCAGGATTACTGCAGGCTTGTGCAATGGTATAAAACCTAGCAAATGCAAAAGCCAACCAAATCTAATGCAAATTGTGTTGGAATTATAAAGATCAAGGTCAATGTAGTTTCAATTCATATGAAACAGCATTAGTAAGACAGCCATTGCTGTCCTTGCGTTTTGGCTTAACCTTGACCAGCTTACGATTTCATCCAACACGACTGAACTTTGTGTCACGTGACCTGCATTTGGAAACCAAACCTTTAAAACCAACATAATGTTGTGTATGCAAACAGTAATTCAAGTAAACACTGCATTGGAACAATTATAAGAAACCGCTTTCGGCTGCATTCAGAAATCCGAATAACGTGGATGTTATCGTTTGAAGGTTTTCTTATGAAGCTGTAGCAACAGCATTTGGCGCAGAATAAATCCGTTTGTGGTACACGATGATTCCGATTACGATCATTTACAAACCCGTCGCTATGAAATAGCCCAGAATAGATTGTGTACATATAATAAAATCCTTCTGGCATTTCTTTTTCCACACATAAAAAAATGCCGCGGACAAAATTAAACAAGCAATTTAAATGACACCGTGTCAAAGACCTGCGTCTGTTAACCACAGACCTCTTTGTCTATGCCTCACGTTTGATGTAGAGCCTTAAACGTTACAGTTAAAAATGGGTGATTGTGGTCAGGTTTGTTGGCACAGTCTACAACAAATGAGGTAGATGCGTATTAATATAATTCCCTTCTTTGGTATAATAATGATACAAAATAGGAAACAAAAAAATCCAGTGATCGGGTGAAACAAAAGCTTTGATTTTCAAGTGGCTTCACAAGAAATAGAAATGAAATAAAATGAGGTATACCTTGTAATTCATAATCTATTACACGTATGTACAGGTACAATTGTGAGGTATCTGGCTGCATTTTAAAATTCTATTTTTTAATCTCTTTTCTTTCTTTTTAAAATTTTTTTTTCAATTGAACCACGGAGCTGCTGCAACGATTCAGCCCACGATATAAAAAACAAAATAAAAAACAGAAAAAACAGTAAAAATTATTATAATAATAAATAGAATTTAAAATTATATGCTTTACAAACTTCTGAAAAAAAGAATAACTAAAAGAAAAAGAAAAGAATATCCTCAAAGTCTCCTTAAAGACAAAAATAAAAATGAGGCAAAAGCAAAGTAATCAGAATTCAGACTCAGCTCACAATAAAAGATATGTTCTCATTAACGTCTGTCTGGGGTGAGCTTTTTTTCTCTACTAACCACATATGTATACGTTTTCCTCATATCAGGGAGTTGCATTGAAGTGCTCAGCAATTTTTCATAATTAAATCCTAACTACACAATCCCGACACATATGACACAATGTCTAATGTAGCTATGAGAAACCTATATTGACAAGAATAACTAGCTTTTAATGATATAAAATTGCATTTAATGAACACTTGTCAACCTTGGTGTTAAACCGATCCAGAGGAGGTGAAGAAGTGAGGGAGCAGAATATCACCAAATACCACTACATCTGTTTCAGATATAACTGACTCTTATGATTGTCCCAATATTTGTGGATTATGTGGCGTTCAAGGGAACATTCATGTCCGTTCATGTCTAATCTATTTCCTTTTTCTTTGTAACTCCAAATAAAGAAGTTAAAGCTAAAATAAAGTACTTTC
The DNA here is from genome assembly GCF_022655615.1 of Tachysurus fulvidraco. Classification (NCBI taxonomy): domain Eukaryota; kingdom Metazoa; phylum Chordata; class Actinopteri; order Siluriformes; family Bagridae; genus Tachysurus; species Tachysurus fulvidraco. Next base: position 6,372,205 of record NC_062526.1, read on the forward strand.
ATCTCCCTGACTATTGGATGCCCCATGTTAAGCGGAATGTGCTTTGACTACCACTGATATATATTCGTTTGTACTTTAGTTCGATAATCCTTACCATTGCATATTTAATTTCATTTCTGCAAAGGCATCATCTACACATGATGATACTGAAAGTATATGCATGTGCACTTAATATCACAATGTTATTCATACGCTCTTTGGTATTTCGGTATTAAAGCTAGTCCGATTCACGTGGAAAGATAAAAGAACCATAAATATGGACAAGGTGTATTTTCAGGTTTTAACAGCAGATACTTTTTTGTTTACACGTTCTGTCCATGGAATATCATCTCCCTCATCCTTTATGTTATTTTACAGTTTCTTGTCTTCTTGGCACTGTCTTCTGGTGAGTCTTTCACAGAAGTGAGTCCTCAAAGCCTGCACCGTACATATGTGTACTACATGGGTGTCATGTTCGCTGCCGGGATGACACGATCACGCTCGATTCTCTTTCATGTCGAAGTACTGTTTAGGAGATTGACTTTGCATGGATCCAGAGGAGGACATGAAGAAAAGAAAGAGTGGGAGATCATCATCAGAGGATACAAAAAACATACAGTCTGGAGAGTTTAGCAGTCTGCCTTGTGTCTTTTAAGGAAAGGGAACAGGGTTATTTAGGGGTTGGTGGCTTAAGGTGAGGCAGCCGGTCCGTGCGAGGAGGAAGAGGAGGAAGAGGAGGAAGAGGACGGCTTGCTGTGGTTGATGAGACCGGGGCTGCTGCTCTTTCCCTGAGAGCTGGCATGTAGATGAGCTCGCTGGCTAGCTGGCATCACAGAGATGGCCGGCTTACGGGCAAACAGGATCCCTGGAGGCAGAGCAATAAAACTTCATGTGTAAATTTCTAGCATTTTCAATCATTTAATCACTTATTAAATAATATCATAAAAATCCTTATTTTCAATTCCTATTTTCAGTTCAACTATTAGGTATAAATATAAATAGATAATTAATGTAATGTGAATAATTCTTTTTATACAAAATATAAAAAAATATTTTTTTACTTTTAAATATCTGTGAATAATCTAGACTAGATATAACTGCCAATAAATAATTAATAGGAATTTAAAACTAATCTAGACTCTACGTTTTTACAACATAGTCCTTCCACATATATACGTGTACATTTAAAAGTAAAGTTGCTGTCTGCTTTAAACTATCATTAAACAACAACAGCAAAAAAGCTTATCCCTAACTCTAGGTTTAACCGTTGCCTCTTTTCATATAAACTGAGTGCAAGTTATGAAATTTAAAGCGTGAAACATTAAATCGTTGATATAATTGAATATTTAATCATATATAACTAAATTAAAATAAAACTTCTAATATCAGTAAGAATGTTTCCTTGTTATACTTTTGGATTGTTAAGTGGACGCAGTAATTTTTCGGTATTTAACAAAACCATTTTACTCATTTTTTTGAATGCAGATAAAATCTTTTGCTTTTCAAAGTAATCCGATAATCGTCATGTCCTTATTATCTTATTATGCATTTCAGTAACCTTTCAGTATTTGCTACATTTTGTCCTGCATTGCCGCTGGATGAGAAACAGTAATTGATTCACAAAGAAAGAAATTTTAGCTGCAGTCTTTTGCTTCAATTGAAAAAAAAACACAAAACACTTTAACTCCATGTCCTTTCTAGCAAAAGTTTCCCAGCACTTATAGAGTGCACTCCAATGGGCCATCTCCAGGTAATTACAGTCACTTGTTTGCCAGGCACAAGCACTGTATCCACCTTAAGCAGGGGCTTTTTCCTTTCAGGCACGAAAGACAATAAGCTTCATCGACCTGGCAGCAGCTGGACGCCAATTTCTAGATATTTAACTTTTTTAACTCTATTGGACTTGCCACTTCATTACGATAGATTTTATAGCAAAGACATCAAATTGTGTGGAGGACTAAACGCACGGGGGTGCTGCTATAACTTATTGAATTTCCTGCCCGCAATTACATCAGCAAACGGCCGCTCTATTTACCTGTGTAGACAACTCCATTTATTTCTATTGACATGTTGATGCTGCTAATGCCGTTGGTAGACAGGTTCAATGCAGTCTCTTGTCTGTCATCTGTCAAGAGAGGAGCCAGAGAGAGCAAGGGTGAGAAAAACTCAATATGAGCATTTATAAAAGGAACACAAGAAGCAAGAGGAGCGAGCCGCCAACTATTGGCGATAACTCATGAGTGACAGGATAAGGAGCAGTTTATTAAAAGAGTTCAGAGGAAAGGAGGGGGAGGAAAAAATGCTCAAAAGCATGTCACATCCATTTGAACTTTTCAGTTATCTCAGGAACAGGTACTACGACGAGGGTCTATATTATAAATCACAGGCCCTTTTGAACGCTGGTCTTACTTCTCCCACTCATTAACAACGTTCAAACATCCATTACGTTTCTGATTGCAACCTTGACCGAAGCTAAATTATTTGTTCCGTCATTTTTTTTGGACGCTGCAGCTACATTAAAGTAGGTTTTAATGTCTATCATTTCTCTCTCGTGTGTCATTACGGAGGGACTCCTAAATGTATTTTCAGACATGGTTTGAGCAAATAACATTTAACAATAATCTTTAAATTGCAGAGTGTTTAACTGCATTACATCAAGCTCGACACGATGCTATAGAATTACATTCTATTTTCCACATCATATGGTATATAAAGCGTAGTCTGTCATAATGATACCAAAGGAACAGCCGTGCAGAAATAACGTATTACTCATGAGGGAGAGAAAGATGCCGCAATCTTCTCACAGACTCTGTCATTATGAAATCCATGACTTGAGGTGTAGTCAAATCTTACAGGTAGCTAGTCATCAGCATTTTTAGCTGTTTTTTAACAGTTTTTTAACATTTTTGACCTGATTTTGTGCAATATCGAAAATATATTTCAAACGAATTCTATTGTATTAATAAGCATTATGATTATTTCACTATCCTTCAGTCAGGGGAGTCAAAGAATTAATTTATTCACCGCTGAGACTCCATAGAAGAAAGTAGGCGAATGATATTACAGTAAACTTATATGTGTGTGTTTTCTGCTAGGGTCAGCTCCTTTTTTAAAAAACAAAACAAAACAAAACAATACAAAAAAAACCTTAGTTCCCTACATCTAATGACTCACTCCATATTCAGCATGTGACTTAAATGGAGATCATACTGTATTTAAAAACCTATATTTAAACCTTTTACTCATTCACTGAATGGTGAAGTAACATTTATAGTTATATTTCCAAAAATATACATAAACAGCTAAACATTTTCCTATTTTTATGTTGGGTTTTTTCCGTCTCAACTAACGGTGTCGAAATGAATGTCAGCCAAGGCCACGTCAGCAAATTGCTTGAAATGCCAGAAACGTAGGCGACGATGCTTTTGAGCATATTATTATGAAAGCATCTACTCTCTAATTATGGTCATGAGTCGGGTTACGATATTTATTTTTGTTTCATAACGATGACATGAATTGTATTAGTAGAGATAGATGTTAGAGATATATAGTATTTTAAATGAATATGTATATATATGTATTTATTTATCTATTTTTATTTTTTCTATACTTCTGTAAAGTTGCTTTTAGTGAATTGTGAAATGATAAAAATCGCTATACAAATAAATTGAACTGAGTAGAGATCAAATTATACAGGAGTATCTCTGTCTCCAATGTCTTCTCTTAAACTTTTTCAGTATTTTCATTATTATTTTTATTCATTTAAATTTTTTTATAATTACTATAGATATTAGATCTCTACACAGGGTGATAAAAGCTGGTATTTGTAGTCAAACTTTACATCAAAGGCTGTTGACATCGCACATGACACAACTTTTTCCGTCACTCATCACATGCAGCACGTGCACTCTTTTAAAAAAAAAAAGGTTTCATTCCCCAAGAATTTTTTAAGACGCTTTTAAAAAAACTTGAATATAAACTTGAAAATAAACTCAACCTGTGTTTAGTTTGTTTTACTCTCCATATCTACTTAAGTCCAGAAGATCTATAATAATAATAACTATAATAATTATAATAACAATAATATTTATATTATTATTACAATTAATAATAATAATAATAATAATAATAATAATAATAATAATAATAATAATAATAATAATAATAATAATAATAATAATTTTGGATAATCAGAATTAACTGAATTATGTCAGATTTCTAAGTATTGCAACACAACAATTATTGCAAACCGACCATATCTTAATGTCCCTCATGTTTCACTGACAATGTTGAACTACACACACTGTCTGCATGTCCAATGCCTTGATAATTATGTTATTGAGTTGGTTGCAAGAATAAAACTTTCAGTGTGATCTCTAGGTGATACAGCTCCCATGTGAAGTGTACAACAAGCCAGTTCAGTATTGTTTTGTGTGTTTGGGGAATGAAGGTGTGTGCTGGGGTCACCTTCATTAAATTTACATTGATGTTTATAAAGCATAAAGCACAACTCTGAACATTTGGGATAAAGGTATATTGCTGCACTTTTAAATTTTTTCCCTTTTTCCTTAGGGCTAGCACATTAAACTAGCATATTAAAAGCGTCTTAACAACGACACTAATGCCATTGTATTTATCATATATATTGTTTTTTTATTTTATTTTTATTTAAAACTTTTGGCAATTGTATATTAGTTAAATATTGTTATGTATACTTTTATATAATACACATGCACTAATAGACATGTAAAAAAGTAAATTGTACATCATTTGTTAAAACGGAATAATAAAAAAGTGCTTTGAAGTCTATATCAAAGAATACGTCAATACTAGTTCGGTAAGTCACAAGCTATATTTAAAGATTTTGTTTATGTTGATGATTTAAAAAATCTCCCTTTTTATAGATTCTGTGGCAGCAAAAGCTCCAATATCTGACACTAACTGACGGGTGGTAAAGATTGGGATCTTTAGTTACATTCTACTTTATAAACAGTGTAATTATTGTGAAATATGTACATTATATTTTAAACATATTCACTATCATCTTTAAAGAAAATGAAAAAAACATTTCATTTAATATGCTATAATTTAACTGGTTCATAATTGTTTTTAATAATGAGAGCTTTCCTTACACACATGCACACACATGCGCACACACACACACACACACACACACACACACACACACACACACACACACACACACACACACACACACACACACGCGCGCGCGCACACGCACACACTTATACACACCCATGTTGTTGAGCTTGATATTCATTGGCAGCTGGCTGGCCATGGCGAAGAGGTTATGCTGAAGCGCATGCTGCATGATCCTCTGCTGCTCCTCAGCCATCAGCATCACCTTCTTCTCTGGCGGTTCTCCAGCCTCCAGCTTCTCTCTCAACTGCTCAAGGGCAGCCGCCTGCACGACCGCTGCAGCCTGGGCTGCCTGGGCAGCTTGGGCAGCCTGTGCAGCTGCAGCTGTGCCATGGTGCCCACCCAGGGGCATGGAGATGCCCACACGGTTAGTCAGGCAGCTGGAGAGTATGGAGTCTTCTGTGGAAAGGAGTGAAATCTGATCAAGATTTTGGTTTAACCCTTGAGTTTAGCACTGGGTTAGGGTTTAAAAAAAAATCAGTAGAATAAATAAATAAACAAATAAACACACTAAGATTTTTCTTGAGTGTCTACAATGAGTTTTGAGGGTTTATAAGAATATTTATAAGAAAAAGTTTATAAGAAAATGTTAATCATACCTCTTGTACAAATACAAGAGAAGTAAGCGTGTTGTGATTCCTTTAATGATGGAGAATAAAATGTTTCAAGAGGACATCAAATTTTGCCTTATTAATAGAGACATGTTTTGTACAACTGGATAAGAAACTGTATATTGTAATGTCTTGCTGTGTGTGTTATACGATTGGCCCACATGCATTTATAAAAAGTGTTTGTTCTGTATAAAGAAGTATCATGTGGTCATGGGAGTCAAACACAAAAAGCATGCTCTGTTCTATTTTAACCCATGTGGTGACAAGCCTATAAATACTGACTGGGCTTAAAAAAGCCTTTGATCCTTTCAGGAATCTGTGTGTTTGTGTCCTTTTCCATATGGCCACGTTACTGAATCACGTCTCTCTGCCTTCAAATGCTCCCACCGGTGCAATGCGGAAACTGGCAGCTTGGGCAAGAGGAAGTTCTGCAAGCTGTTTCCTGTCTCTACTGATGACCACCCAAGCCACAAAGCGCAACAAGCATGAAAACAAGCAGGACACTTCTACTGGAACAAAATGAGCTTTCCTTCAATTTTTGATAGGATTCAATAGCAACTGGGACTGAGTTACATTTCATTTCATTTCAAAAGCAAATATAAATAGACACCAAGGCCGCATGTGGACTTGCGGGATATTTCTTTGCAGTGCTAATAAACAACAGAAAAGCTGGAGTCTAATGGATTCATTTAAACTGCAGCAGTTTCTATTATATTTTATAATTATATTAAATAAATCTCTCGTAAATCCTCCTGGGACATAATTTGCTGCCAGTGATCTTAAATAATCAATAAATAACTAATCAATAAGTAATTAATAATGCATGTAATCAATGTCTTTTGCATTGCACAAACTGTTTATGCAATCTTCTCTTGCACAAACTGCATGCAATGTACGAGAAACATTTCACTTTCTTTTTAGTACAAATGTTTGTTCTGGGAATTTACACTAGGTGAAATACTTCTAATCTATTATTATTATTATTATTATTATTATTATTATTATTATTATTATTATTATTATTATTATTATTATCATCATCATTTAATAAGCCATGAAATGTTAATCTAATTTGTGTATAACAGCCATGGAATAATACTTAGTTAATTTTTGTAGTTAATTTGAATTTCATTCATCTCTCGTGTCTACTTAACTCTCCTGTTCTCTATCGAATGGAACTCCTGCTAGAACACCCATGTGATATATTTGCTTAGTACAAACAAAACCCTTTTCACCTTTCTTGATGACGGGTGTGTGGGCCATTTGGACTCCGTTGGGGGTTCCAATGCTGATGTGGGACATGGGGAGTTTGGGTGAGGGCAGCAGGGTGGGGGTCCCTACAGGCGAGTAGTTGAAAAGGGCTGAGCCGTAACTCTGTCTGCGGCCCTCGCGCCGGTTGCTGTCGATGGCTGCCTGTAGCTCCCCAGGTGAGCTCAGCCCCCGCTTTTCACATTCATATGGATAAAGGTACTTCATATACCTGAGCAGAACAGAAAGATTTGACATTCTTAGTGACAGGAAACAATGCAAACATTAAAATGTGTTATTGTTAAATTTGAGGTCATGATCAGGGGAAGAATATTCCTAACATTAGTTTACAGAACACTTTGCAGGGTGATGCTGATGTAATATTCACTATTTATTTAGATAGATTGTTCTCTATAAACGACAACGGTGAAAGAGAAAATAGGAAGAATGAAAGGAATTTACTCGAAAGTCTTCGTGTAATACATCACTGTAACACGATATTTTAAAAACGTATATATTTAAAATTATACCAGAATAAAGAGTAAGCTAATAGAATAAAGTATCTAGGAAATAATAATACAAATGCATTAAAGGTGATTTTCTGTACCACACAACTAATAAGTGCCTGTTGGCTACGAGATTTTTACTTATTTTATTTTTTAAACTTTTTATATTCATGCACAAAGTACATTCTTAGCTGAAGGAAATGGCTTTATTTTGTGGTGGTAATGTGACATTGTGAAGAATTTTCATAAATAATGTAGTAAACCGAGGAGTGTGGATTTGGATGCTACAAAATGACTGACACACAGGTATCACACTATACATCATGAATGAATTCAGACATGATGCTGGATATGTATTTTAATAAAAATACTTTTTTTTTAAATCCTTTGTGTATTATTGTTATCATTACTATTATAATTATTAGAAAAGCATAATGCTGAAAAAACTACGATAAAAACTATGATATCTTTGAATCTGTGTGATTTTATCTCATCGATCCTCTCTCATCATGTCAGATATACACCTCTCTGTACTTTAAAGGCAGATGATTGAATTAGACTTTATGTTCAAGAACTGACTCTTGGTCATCAGTAATTAAAGATATAGGAGGTTATCACACTCACTGGGTCCGGAGAGTGAAAGCTGCACTGGTAATCGAGGTAGGAAGGTTTAGACCTCTGGTAATCTCGCGCCATATTTTCTTATTGATGACTTCCACTAAGCCACCTTTTTCGGTGACAAGCTTGTAGAGAGTGTAGAGATCCAACACCTGCTTGGCCATGATAGGAATCCGATTCACTGGAGTCCCTACAGGAGTGGGACACACACAGACACACAATATCCACAATCAATGCCATTAACTCCGGCTTATCGATGGGTCTCTCTGCCGCTTACGAGGCCAATCACTCTGGCATAAGTAAAATGTCCGACAGCCTCGTTCTCTTGAAAAAAAAAAAAATCACTTTTACCGCTCAATCAAAAGTCTCCACTGTCTCGTGGAAATGTACTGCCAATGCAAAAAAAAAAAAAAGGAAAAATATTCAGGACTTGACAAGACATCAATCACCATTTGCAAGCCATTACATATACAATGCATGTATATTCTTAGAAAGGAATTAAAAAAACTTTGGAACGTGATGTTATTATAAGAAAATAAGCCACGATGGGGTGGTGTGATGTGGTCTGAAGTTAAATGGAGTTACTTCCATTGTAAATTCATTATTTTTCAGATATACGACAGCCAATGCTTTGTTACAAAATACAAATTGACATCTTTTTTATCCATTTATAGTTACACTTAGTTCATCTTATCATTTATTTTGCAGCAATAAACAGTCATTCCCTCTGCTCTACCATTTTTGCGTTCTCTGTGTTGATCGGACGGAATGAAAAGCAACTTTTCATGTTACAGAGAAACCACAAAATCGTCCGAGACTTTCCAACGTCAGAAAACTTAAAGCTTTAGTTACAAAGTGCTGATACTGAAGACTTCTTTCAAAAATGCTATATGTCACCTCATTACATCTGTTAAATATGTTGACTACCTGCCATACAAGTACTAGTGTTGGAGGTTACTATAGAAGAGCTACCATATACAAATGACTGCATTAATATCTACCAACCAATCAGAATGAGTCATTTAGCAGTGCTACGGTAAATGTAATTTAGTCTTCATCTGAACCAGAGTTAATAAAGGAACAGACAGTAGTTATGTTGACGATTTCCTTTACAGCATGATAATAATTACAACATACATTAAAAAATACATTTCAAGAGTGTTTTGTAGCTTTTTAACAAACCAGGTCAGCGACCTAGAGAGCAAACTGATAAAGAAGAAAAATGTTTGCTTTAATCAAAAACAACAGGTCAAAAAAGAAACACGCTATAAATCGTGCCTGTCTATCACAGCTATGCAGTTTACCTCCTGATTTCCCGAATACAAAAATCCCCAGTGATAATTTGTGCTCACGATTTAATGCCAGGTCATAAAACAGCGAAGAAGCGCAGTCCTTTGTGTGAATTGGAGAGAGGCTGACCTCCAGATAATTAACCTGTATTTTGCTGATAGAGTTCCATTGTGCCCATCGGATTTACCATAATAGCAATCAATACTCTGAGAAATATAGTGCAAACAACAGCAAGCACAGCTTTGGCTATGAAAAGACAGCAGAGAGTAGAGGAATAGTCTACGGTGGTAAAAACACATCAATTAAGCCTTATAATTACGGCTTCATTTTGCCTCTCTGGCATGTGAACTAAGAGACACTATTTAAGTAAATGATTTATCTGCGCTTGTGCATTGAGCAATGATGGAATTACATTTAAAGTAGTAGCACCATCTAAAACAATCAATTGTTATTTCTAACTTCTTACTTCGCCCTGACTTGTCCATACATCACGAGCAAACAACTTTTCTGTGTTATGCGTTCATGCATTTTTTTTCTTTTTTCTTTCTTTTTTTATTGATTCGAAATTCAACCGAGGTGAATGTTCTGACATGTCAGAGATGAGTCCATGCCTGTGTGCTGTGTTAAAGTTAGTGTTACTTTCCACAAAGTTACATTCAGACTGTATTTACAGATATACAGTATTAATACTTAAGCAGTTGTTTATTGTAGTCTAAAGGCAGAGCATATTGCGCAGAGGGATTAATTCCAGCCACTGATTTAAATGAAAAGAAAAGAACATCAAACTCAAGCTCTTGTCTTTCTTTAGCCCTTAAAACATCTTTAAAATACACATCACCCAAAGATAATCGTTAAAACAATTATTTATCCACAAACACAAAAGACTAATGTAAACGAGTATAGGGTGATAAATAAAAACGGGCTTGACAAAAGCTAGCATCAGGCTGAATCTAAACCCAGACAAGCCCCTTTACAATGAGATTTATGGGCGCTCGATGGCCGAGGTGATGCATGCGGCCTCTCTGATTCCGTGAAAGAGATACAGCGAATAAAAGCTGTAATGAGCTTTTGTCAAGCCAAGCAACCCAATGTGGCTATGTATCATAATGACAATGAATGATTACATGAAAAAAAAATGTTCAGCCCGAACACCATCCCCCACCAACCTCCTGTTAATTGCTGCCGCACTAAAAACGTGAAATTGACGAAGTGGTGAAGGGTTTTAGCGATAGTGGTGGGAGTCGGTCATCTCCTCAGCTTTCTTCATCTGTAATGCATTTTCTTCAGACACTTCAGTGAGGTAATGGAAAGGGGATGGGGGAGATGCGTCTGTGCTTACACTCACTCCCAAAAATCACAGCGTGAGAAATCACCTTGATTCACACATATACTACAGGAAATTGAGGAAACCAGAGGAGCTCATGGACTGAACAAGCCCCATGTGACTTAGGAGAACAGAAAGAGAGAGAGAGAGAGAGAGAGAGAGAGAGAGAGAGAGAGAGAGAGAGAGAGAGAGAGAGAGAGAGAGAGAGAGACTGAGACAGGTTTGTCTACATCCTGAATTAAAAAAGAAATCACTCAGCAAAGATTTGGTAGCTAGTCAAGCGTCAGCTATACCGAGACAACGTAATCACATATAACAAAAAAACAAAACAAAACAACAACAACTCTGTTCTGTCAAATTTCCAAACAGAATCATTATTGACATTACAGATGGCCTCTAAGCGCATTCATTTACCTTTGACCCACACTGTCCGTTGTCCTGCCGGACAAGGTTATGAGTTATTGTGGGTGTTGTATTACTGACAAATTCATTTTGAAAGACGGTCAAAGCATGTGGTTAAATTTTTTTCATAGCCAAATAAGAATAAACATGAATACATGCAAAACAATTGTCTGTAGATTCATGCTGAAGAGTGGAAAATAATACAGTGCATAAGTGATCTATCTGTCTATCTATCTATCTATCTATCTATCTATCTATCTATCTATCTATCTATCTATCTATCTATCTATCTATCTATCTATCTATCTATCTATCTATCATTATTGTTATATGTTTACATTATATACAACATTATTATAAATATGTAATACTTCCCTTATTTACAAATTTTGTTGCATTTTATTGTTCTTTTGCTAGAAACTCAGCGTGAACTTTTAAAAACCGTTGCATGCTAAAAAAAAAATACACTTTCAATCAAACATATGTCCTAAAACAGAATGCAAACATTTCCTGAGGAATTTTGACTTTGTGACATTTTAGCCATAAAACTAAAAAAAAAAAACCGGAAGGTTATGTAGTCCATGTATAGACATTTCCTCAGATGATGTAATGATTCTTCATGAAAGATTCATTGTTTCCTGGGATTCTGTTGCGTATTGACATTATGTTTACAGGCTGTTTGCTTATAATGAGCCTTTTTTTCACACAAACAAAATAATTCCAGTCCCTGTCCAATACAATGCCACATTCAGGTTCACAGAAAATGTGATAACTAAGCTGTAAAACACCTAAAATGTACAAATAAATTGTGAATAAAGTGAAATTCTAACTTCAGGATGAATCACAGTGAATCGAAACTAATCATCAAAGTATGAGTATGGTTGCTTGCTAATGTCCACTGCTTATTGCTACAAGATTTGAGATCTTTTATTTACATTCCCAGCAGCATGGCATTTCCACAATATCTTTCACATATATTTTGAAAATACTACGGCCTGAACTTAAGAAAGACTCTGAGGAAGGAAGGAAATTAGGGGTGAATTTTGACAAACACGGGAACACCGTGGACTTTCCTGAATTTTCCTGTGCCACATCTTGAGGAATTATTCTCTCAGCTTTCAACTAGCTTCTTATTCTCCTGCGTTGGCATTCAGGTAATGCAAAAGGCGTAAAACATTGACTCTACATAAAGTGCTGAGGCGGCCTGAGCTCTGGTCAATTTATTGCTAGTGCCTGGTAGAAATCATGAATCACTTTGGGTATTTAGCAGCGTACAATGGGCTATAACACCCACATTGTTCGTATTGCTTAAAGATCAGAAGGTGTGAAAGGGTTCATCACTCCATTTTGGTGTCATGACTGACATGTGCATTCTTTATGGTTTAATCCTTAAGATACCTTCAAGAAAGGAGACAATGCGAGGTTTTCCATGTGCTGTTCAAACACCTTATTCATCAGTGGAAGCAAGAGAGTGTTAGTTTAAGCAGATGACTAACTACATAACTGCATGCTAAAACATTATATCTGTATTTTTTTATGTCCACCCTTTGGAACGTGAGACGGTTAATGGAAAATTCCACTCTTAATAACTTACATGTCAATATTTATAATACACTGTGCAAAAGATTTTCTTGTGTGAAGTTCTTACATCGACAGGTTGGTCTTTTTTCACTCTGGTTAACGTTTTCCAACATTACCCACAACGCCATTCAATGACATGCCGATAGTGGCACCGGTATCTAAGAAACTAATGCAGCAGTGCTTTAGTATATCAGTCTGTCTAGCTGTCACCTTCTCATCTACACACTCTGCTGAAACAAGTTAGCTTCCAAAGTTTACATTTTCATGCTAAAATCACCATCAACATCACAATTGTTAACTCATACAACATTAGCTAGCCAAGACAAATCGATTGTTAGCATGAGTGCATTGTTAGCAGCCTCCACAATTCTATTAGCTTACTCTTTAACATAGCATTGAATGTGACTGGAAAATGGTGAGTGAGAAAAAAGTTTTCTCCTATTCTCCTGCGCTAACAAGGTTTGCTTGTACCAGCACTACAGCACAAAACTGATAAATTCTCATAGAAACTAAGAAAATACTGTAACAGCCAACAAATTAGCACCTGTTTGTATGCTTCAGTATAAACATATTTAACGCGTTACATTGTGAACTCTTCCTTTAATGCTAAAGCGTTCACCATAAGTTCTCTCTGGAGGATAAGTGAGTGTGTGCGCCTCCTAAAATCATCACCTAAACACAGATCTGTTTGTGTTAGGCTGCCAGCCATTTTGATTTGAAAACAGATACAGCCATCTCAATCCACAAGAGGCCGCGTGACAAACGAATGGTGTGTGGCAGGTTATGATTGATGATGGCAGGGGCTAAGAGACACTAGGAAGGCGAGTGACCTTTGAGCTCAGGCCAGGTCTACAGGGGCTGATAGAGTAAGTTCACTTTCAAGCCGAACACAGCAGGGGAGACTCCGAACGGCACTGATTTTTGATGTGAACCCGACAAACTGAAGCTGGGGAGATTTTTTTTTTTTTAAGGTTTTCACTTTCATATGTAACCTGGCAGTTTTGTAGCTCCGTCATCCCGTCAAGCTAATGAAAAAAATCTGAACAAAGAGGAAGGCTGGATCTCACTCAGAGATTTTCCTGGATAGTTTGAATTTAAAGCTAATGAAGTAGATGGTTAGACAAGTTAGACTCTGTTCTTGAGAATTGAGACATATGAATAAAACTTTTTTTTTGCCTTCACATTATAGAATATTAGCACTTTGTTTATCTTGGTCTATTCTTGGACCTTTGATCATGTTAAATATACTTCTCATGATCTAATCTCTCTATGCCTTTGTAGACTATTTATCAGGAGACACAATCAGGTCCCTGTAACCACTGCACAACCAGGCGCTAAACTAGAGGTCGACTCAAGAGCTTCTCCATCTTTGGTAAAAAGATTTTACATTTTATTTGTAAATCTTGACATAATGGTGATAATAATAACAATATTGATAAATAAATTAATATAAATAAATAAACAAAAAATAAAATAAATAAAAAATAAAATAAATAATAATAAAAAAATGATGCAACAGAGATGACCAATATAATATACACTAAAACACACTGAAAACAAAATTTGTGTAACTGTGTAATTTCTTTGGTTTGTGTTGCAAATTGTTTTGGTGTTACAAAGCTGTTTTATGTATTTTTTTATTGCTATTTTTTAATATTCCATATGCTGTTTTATTTCATGTACAGCACTATGGTGAATGCGTGATGTGTTGTGAATTCTGATACTTACCAATGACTAAAAACCCAAAACATGCTATAACCTAATTTTCATTATATCGATATAGAACAATCTTATCACATAATTCACATAAACAGAACTAAACCGAACTTTGAAACATGAAAGCACTCATGAAAAAAGCACTCAAGAAAAAAGATTAAATTTAACCCACCGTCCATTGTGTGCATCATAACAAGCAGCAATATAATCACACCTTCATGCTTATGTTACTTAGATTACACACTGAAATCAAGCCTACAGAATGTAAGGCAACATGAGATCAGATTGTTGGTCTCGCCTTCCAAATAACAAAACCACAGCTCTTGAGATACATGAGTCAACTCTTAAAGTTCGTCTGCTCAAAGCGTTTATTCCTTAAATAACAAATCTTAAATACGATCATTCTACTAAGTGTCACCAAAACTACTTTTTTGTTTGCATGCCTATCTATCTATCTATCTATCTATCTATCTATCTATCTATCTATCTATCTATCTATCTATCTATCTATCTATCTATCTATCTATCTATCTATCTATCTATCTATTTATTTATCTATTTATTTATCTGTCTATTTATTCATTTAAATCCTGAAATAAAAAGCACTTATAAATCTGCCATGGTGGATATGTCACTCAGTGAAAATGCAATCGTTCCAGAACTTTCACACATCTTGCTGTTAATTTGTGTAATGCTAATTACCGATCATCTGCAACCCAAAGAGCGAGATGAAAACACAGAAACACAAACCAGGACGAGGAAATAGAGTAGGTGCTTTTTCATTGTTCTGGACATGTTCTATTTTCATTTTGATTTGAAATATATATATAATTCTATCATTTATTGACTTTGGGAGGATGTGTTAGAAAAGAAAATAAGAAAATGTCAACAAAAAGACAACAGATTTAGAGTGTAGTGTTTAATTCTTGTTAAATTTTTACTTTTTCTAGATTTTCCAGATGTGCACTTGTACCCTGATATAAAAGTTAAATCCCAGAGTTTGTGTGTTTGTGTGATTCTTAAGAATCCAGTGTTTATATGTCTCTTCTGTTTAGCTATTTAAATTTCTCAAGCATTATACACTTTATCTTTAAACTGATCTTCGATACAAGCACAGAAGCAACACCCTTGCTTTACGGGGTGCTGGGTGTGTCTTTATTTTTGCATGTCTGGCTGTCAGCTGGCTTCCCATTTGCGTGCAATGTTGGTGTTTTTGTTTACTTGGGATTACCTCGTTAATAAATAGAGGTACTGAAGCGCAAGGTTTACTCCCAGGGTGGCATGAGAATGTAATGTAACAGGACCTGAATCTGGTCCCTGTGTGTGGAAAACTATTAATAGCCTTAGGCAGACAGGGCATAGATAACAGTTGTGACAACAACATACAACACCAACTTATCCCTGATAACAGTGCTCAGTAGATGACTGATTATAGCAAATTCCTGATACAGAGCTTTAAATAAAAGGTTAAACACAGCTTCAGGTTATATTTCAACTCTGCTGTTCTTAAGAAGGTTGTGGGTTTTCCTGTGCAAGTCTTGCTGAGCTTAATCTAATTTACTTATGTTTAAACCAGACCAATTTTAAAAAAAAGTTAAGTATAAAGCTGGGAAAGGAAATTCAAGCTGAATTTGATCAACAATGATTTTATACATAGGTAGTACTTTCTACATAATGAGTACATTCAAAATCTTTTATATTTTTTGTAGCAAAAGCCAATGTTTGTAGTATTTCTTTCAGATTTGAGAAAATAGGGTACAATCGATGAAATGAAATTCCAAGCATGTTAAGATTGAAGATTAACGAATAAATATATAGACTATAAATTGCAAGGCAGCAAAAACTGTAGCACAAACCGCATGTGTTATTTACACTAACAAATATTTGCTTGGTAGAAGTATAGATGTGTAATGAACACTAGCTGTGGTTATTCATGTTCTGTCACACATACCTGAATTTAGCTTTGCTAAGTGTGGCTAAGAATAGCACAAAATCTTAGCCAACCAGCATAACAAATATTTATGTTACCCTAAGTATAACAAAGTGGACGATGACATTTTGTTCGTGTGTACCTTTGAATCTCAGAGAATACAACATCACGTCATTTAAAGTTCATCCAGGACGTATTTCTTAACCAGCCAATGGCATGAATAAAAATAAGCACGCCAATGACATGAATCAAAAATAATCGCGAAACTGTTCGCAATTTTGGTTTTGCATGCTAATGATTTACTGTCACTGTGTAACATCCCACACACTCCTTGTTAGTTTCATTATGTAGGAATTTCTAATGGGAAAATTAAAAAATTAAAATGAAAGATGTTAGAGGTAAAAAAACAAACAAAATCAACAATGGTGTAGTAACAAGACTTATTCTTACAACCTGAATTACAATATCTAATCTACATCATTTATTTAGTCACATTTATTGTTGAGGTATGACATCGTTAATCGCAATTTCATGATATTATCATGAAGATAACATCAACGAAGAAATATCTCTGAAACAGAAGTGATGGTTCATGATATGTCAGATGTTCTTCTGAAAATCTGATAGCATGGGAAAAGATCCTACAATGTCAATCAGAGCACCAAAGACCACATATTTTGAAAGCTTTGCTTGCAGTAGAGCATGTTTGTACTGTTGACACACCTTCAATATAACATTTATCTCCCTGCCACCTGTCACTGCCAGAGTACACACAGGCCTTAAGTCATACAAGCCACAAAGAATGGACAGTCATAGATGACTCAACACGGGAATGTAGAATTACGTGTCAATAGTGCACATCGTTCATGTAAAAGACCTGACAGCTGGCGTTCAGTCTCACCAAACTCACTTGATATGCAGATAACTCAAAGTGGATAGTGAGAAACACAGCACGTACATCTCCCATCAAACACACGACACACAAAACAACATATACTGTAATCTGCATCATTCTGAGCTGTAAGGATTTGGAAACAAATCTGGCCTTGTGTAATAAATACCTAGAGGATGATATGATTCAGAAGAATCAACCAAAACGTACAAGTCTGCTTAATACCAAAGGTCAATATAATAACTTGGTGTAAATGGGTTTCAGCATGATTCAGTCACATACATTAATCATTCAGCCATGTTGTTCCTTGGAGGCTCAAAAATCAATAATATTAATAGACATATATTGAATATTTAATCCATAATATTCAACAATTGAAGAAGAAATGAGGATGAAGTAACCTGGATGTGAATATATACACACACACACACACACACACACACACACACACACACACACACACACACACACACACACACACACACACACACACAAACACACTCAGTACATTGTAGGTGTCGATACTATATACTATGCGCCCGGAAGTGAAGTCTAAACACAATCTAGGGTTGTCACAATCTATTTCAATTGATACCAAGAATATTATCTCATTAACAATTTTGTAGTGGAAAATAAATAAATAAAATCATTGGCATTTTAAATTGATAACACAATTTTGTATTTCTGCTCTTTTGTATGCTGATTGAGTTTGTTTCTAAATAAAATGTAGTGGTTTCCATTTTTATACATTGTTCAACTGTATGTTTCAGATATACTAAACAGCACTGAGTCATAATTCTACATAATAATCCAAGTCATTATTGTGATTATTTGGAAGTCAAATGTATCGGATTGTTTGCCAAATTTTTTAATCCACCCGAATAAACCTTTTCAATATTTTTTCTAGTTTCAAACAGTTAATATCTATACACGTAGACACCCACAGAAGCTATTATTTTGTCTTTCTGCATGAATTGATGTTAAAAGATCTGATCCACTCCCACATATTTATGGTATGGCATCACTAGACAGAGCGACTCCTAACTGCCTATCTCGCTCAGATTAACCAATGGCGAAACAAAAACAATGTAAGCCGTAATAAAACCAAGCCCCGCATTCCTGTCATCAGAAATTTTGCCAAAGCACTTGTTTCTCTGTCATCTCTGAAACCTGATTTTTATATGACACCTGATTCAGTCATTATTAAAGAAAATCAGATGTAACCTATAAGTAAAAGACAGCCTGCAGCAACAGATATAATATATATACATACATACAAATGACCATGAGCACCACTGTATTGTTATATCTATTTGTTTTACTTGTCTGTCACGTCACAGTGGGAGTGCATGTATTTCAGAAATTGTACGTAAGTAATGTCGGTTATACGTTACACAAGAAGTATCTAAATCCAGCCTAAGAAGACCATTAGCATGGAATGGTCGGAACAATGCAGACAGGAGCTGAACTTAAATTGTCAGGGATACAAAGCTGTCATTAATGGATTAAGTATTAGGCTTCTCGCTGCTTGCCCCCCACCCATTCACCTGAAGGAATTCGCAGGACTCTTTGTCTGAGAGCATTTACGAAATGCTCCCAGATCCACGAGAGTGCCGTGTCGAACATGTGCTGAGCACCTTTCCGATGAGCATGTCCCAACTGATTCATGCAGCCATCTTAATTTTTATGATGCCTGTCCACAGGTTGTGTCAGAGATGTAAAGGAGAGAAGGAATCTGAATTCCAGCTTGACTGGTAATGCTGTGAAACTAAATCGCTGTGACCTCATTCAGACACTGAGTTATTTTGTGTATTCGCTACTGTTTTATTGCAATTAGAAACATATTACACTTGTGAGCATGCTTTATGTAAGCAAATACAATGGGGCATGATGTTAAAGGGAAATAATCCACGATGGGATGGTGTGATGCAGCTTGTAGTAAAAAACAGACTGACTTCTATCATCCCAAGGTTAATTATTTTCCAATAACAACACACCCTGAATTATTTATTCCTCCACAGCAATGATCGCAATTTTTAATTCTCTAACAAATGTCATATTTTGTACCTTTAGTTTTTGTTATAATTTACGTCATTTATTTCAATACTGGCCTTTCCTTCTTCACTCTCTCGTAATTATAAGAAAAAAACTTGCTTGCCACCGACAGTTTGTCAGGTTACTGAAAGCATAATCTCCTCAATCCTGAAGACTTTCCCATGGCGTGACTGCTTCCATAAAGGTTTGATAAATGTCTTCTTACAGAATGCTTCACCTTTGGTAAATAACAGCACCTTTTTTTTTTTTTAAATCTGTTTATTATGTGCAATATCTGCCATACAAATCCCAGAGAATGAGCTGTTACTATGGAAACCAAGACCTATTAGAACAAACACACTAATATAAAAACCTGAGGTTTTTAACATTATTTGCACCAAAGCATTTAGGATGAAAGCACAAAAAAACACACTTGCACTTTTTATCCTTTCAGTATAATCTGAACATTAACCGTCCGCTATTGTTTTTGTCTCTCAGAGGTTGCATCAATTCTTATATAATATGCTTTAAACTTCCTATTTTTCCAATAAAGTCATTGAAGGTTATGATTACGAAGCTGGAGTCTGAGATTTAAAAAAAACAACAACATTCTGACAATGTAGTAATTAATTTGGTCACAGAAAGATAATAACAGGATGTTATCCTCCCCCCCGACTGGCAAGGTCTTTCCATCTGGGGCAGTTTTAGGTGATCTTAGTACAATTAAAAAAGCAACTCAGTGTCTGATAACATCACGAGAGGGCGGGGAGAACGTAATGGTAACATTGTTTTATAGATCTCAAACCGAGGCTTAAGCAGGAAACACAGACATGGCATTTCGACATCATCCTTACATACATAGCTTTTCTTTGAAACAATTAAGCTTAAGTATCTATTGTTCATTCTTGCTATAAGAATGTTCTGGTACCACGTTTATGACTCTTTGTTTTAATACAGGATGGCAGTTGGTAGTTGAGAGCACAATATAAAACACGGTGTATTTTACCAATTATACGATACAACATTTTAGACCACAATATAATTTGGTAGTATCTTAGTAACAACTGAAACAAACACAACAAACAGCATAAGGCTTTTTATTGTGCATTACAGGACAAACCAGTAAAGGTCATGTTTCAATGTTTTGTGTGTGTGTCTTACAATTATATGTACATAGAGTTTTTTATGTTCAGAGAGACACAGTTTCAGGTCTTACCTCTTTTCTGCATGAAGCTGAAGAGATCATCGAGAAATTCTTTTCTTTTCACATCATCATCGAGCTCATACAGCTGTAACAAACCAACAAAAAAACAACACTATAAGGCTTTTTAATCCACATCACAGAAGGGAAAATAATAAAGGTCATGTTTCAGTGTTTTGTGTGTGGTACACTCGGTATATGTATACAGAGTTTCGTGATTGTCGATCACAAAACCTTTGAGAGCTTACAGGAAAGCACTAAAACTGAGTACTTGATTAAATCTGATTTCTTTTTTAAATCCTGTGTAACTTTTGAACTAATCCTTAAACATGAAGTGGGTGTGGCCTAATGATTTAAACTTGAAAGGGGTGTGGCCTAACCATTTAAAATTGATGTAGGTGTGGCCTAACTATTTAAACATGTAGTGGATGTGGCCCTAACAATTTAAAAATGAAGTAGCTGTGGCCTAAACTTTTAAACATGGGCTAGGTGTGGCCTAGCCATGTAAACACGAAGTGGGTGTGGCCTAACCATTTACACATAAAGTAGGTGTGGCCTAACCATTTTAACATGAAGTAGGTGTGTCCTAAACATTAAAAAATTAGGTGTGGCCTAACCATTTAAACACAAAGTAGGCATGGTTTAACCATTTAAACATTAAGTGGGTGTGGTCTAACAATTTAAACATGAAGTAGGTGTGGCCTAACCATTTAAACATGAAGTAGGTGTGGCCTAACTATTTAAACATGAAGTAGGTGTGGCCTAACCATTTAAACGTAAAGTAGGTGTAAAACATGAACCCAACCATTCTGCTCTGAGAAGCGGTGAAACGTTGAAAAATGCGTTTCAGCAAAAATGAGAGCATTTGTGTTGTGTGTGGAATTATTTGAATATTCTTGGAAGAATATTTTGAATATTCTTGACTTTCAAGCCCAATTCAAGTCATTTTAGTTGCACAAAATGTAGTAAAGGTTGGTCAATACTTATGTAAGGGGCCGTACACTATGCAGATGACTTTTATATAGATGTAAAATTGTCAGTCAACAACAGACAGTCATTACTATTGCAGTCTATTGTGTTACAATCAGATATATTAAAGTATTTGTCTAAAACACCTAAAAATTGTGAGATGTTGCTTAACCGCTTACATTTTTTTCCACCTCCATGACACTTAAGACTTTTTACGCGACATTCCCTCAGTATTGACGCATCCATTATGTCCCCCAATTCTGCCCTATTCAACAACTGGCTGCCGAGTCGAAGGATTTTTTAAAAGCTGCATCCTGAAAGAATGGACTGTAACCTGATGGAAATACGCTGCTCAACCTTCACTTTCAATAAGTCCCAGTCCATGTTACCGGGAGTGCAGGTCGATAGATGAAAACAGAAGGATGACCTTTGAAAACAGCAGGGCACATGGAATGAGGCCCCAGAGATAATAACTGATCATTTAGAAGTGTATTAGCTGTCACCAATCTTAAAGTACCAATGCAATCAATTCCTCTGAGAAAAAGGCCTTCGAGAGCTACCTTTCAAAGGTGAGGAGAAATAATCAAAGTACCAGTCTTTTTTGGAATATGTAAGCAAAGTGCATTATGTCTTTGCAGAAACTATATCTATTCATCAAGCTTTTGTCTATTCATCGAGCTTTCATGCAGAAAACAATAGAGTTTGTCTGTAATCTGTGTTTGACATGTCTCTTGTATGCAGTGTCCCAGCTCAATAAGTGAACCACAAGTCGGATAAAGGTAACCTGAAAATCCTGCATGTCTTGTTGCCAATGAATAAAAATATTTTTGAGTAATTACTGATATCAGGTTACAAAAGTTCTCAGCTACAACACCTGCAATTTAATTGTCCTTAATTCCAAACTTTACTAGACAAAGAAACTTATTATTTGTTAAAAAAATTGCATCTGTTTGATGTGAATATTTGAATAACGTGACTAATATGAGCTTAGAGCCAATGTAGTGTGTTATACATTATTCACGATGGAGGTGATGTTGCAGTGACTCTGTTTTTGAGGACAGCAGTTGGGCAGAGATGAAGTAATTACACCACAAGCTTTCAATCCATGTGTCATAATATGTCAGACCACAATATCCACAACATTGCTTTAAATATTAACCATTGGACAATTTTGTACATTAGGTTACTGCTTCCTCTTTCCCATCATGTATATGTTAAACCTGTGTGTACATGAGCAGCAGAAAGGAAACACAACTATTAGATGATATGCTATGGTATTTTATAGATTATTATATAATTTCTGTTATATTACAAAAAATAGGGGTAAGTTGTTGTTTTTTAACAAGTAAAACAAGGTTGAGTTTTGAGTCAATGCCTTACCAATACCCATAAACCCCCCTGTCAAATTTAAAATGTACACAGAACACAACAGGGACGCTTGTATAAGTAACGCTTGAGGGCAGCAGGTCTTGATGTGTGAGCTGATCAAGTCCGAGCGAACCCCATTGTGACTCGGTGTGTGTGTAGAAACAACAAGGCTTTTAAATTATTCCTCCCAGTCTTCTTTGTCATGGGCTGCTCACTGTGTCAATCTTCTCCAGCTCAAAATGTAATGGTCGTGCTCAGACTTGACCTTGAATGGCTGATGTTCAGTGCATGTGCTGGCAGAAAAAAAAAGTGCACGGAAAGGAAAATACAGCGTCCAGAACGTACCGGTATTTTATTTGTAGTTTATTATTAACTTCAGTAGGATGAAGTAGCATGGAGATGGAGTGTGATCTGCTGTTTTGAAAGTGCTAGGAAATTTTGGTTTATTATTATCTTTATATTCATGTTCACCTTCAGTGGTCTGAATATAAGAGTAATTTATAAGCAAATTATTTTTATTTAAACATTTTTAATTGCACATTCAAGTCTCACTAGATGCTCATAAAAGTTCTTGATCAATATCTGCCAGGATTTCAGTAGAGGGAGCTCTTTACAATACAATAACCTTTTTTCTCCTTTTTTTTTTTTTTTTTTTGCTAAAGTCATTTATACAACTAACAGTTTTAGGATCCAGATATCTATCAGCTATCAGGAGTGGAACAAGTTCTGTATAAAACCCCACATCTTAGTGCCTGCACAACATCCTAGTCGAGGATTTATATTTTGAAACCCATAAGAGGCTGAGAAAAGTAACTGGGTGACATTCTTGTGCCCAGATTTGTTTTTGCCTGTCAGAAACAACTCAAAGCTATAAAGCTGATATGACTTTGAACTAAGTTCAAGTAAACCTCCAGGCGGTCGGAGCCCATCCTGGAACATATCAAAATGGAGCCTGGTCACTCAACACAGAGGGGCTTGTTAACCTAAAAAGTTGGAAATGCCTTCAATTCCACCAACGACCACCCCGGTTTAGACAAGTAGCAACATGCAGACTTGTCCAAATGTTCATCCTTAGGCACTTTTAAGACCAAAAAGTCTCCAAAGTCACAGCTATTCACTTTAACTCAGTTGGTTCTGCCTTAGTAACTGCGTATGTAGTTAATAATTTTGGTTCTTCAAATCATTATGTCAATTTATGTAATTTTGGTTCTTCACAACATTATGTCAATTTATGTCTTGGTCTTAATGATAATGTTGCTACTTTTGCCCAGAATTTTCAGAAGATAGCATGACAAATAAATAAATAAATAAATAAATAAATAAATAAATAAATAAATAAATAATCTGTGCTCATTTTTTCTCATTTCTACCATCATTATTATAATTTCCCCATATTTTGTGCAGCTTCCCAACCATTGAACTTTCCTTCAGACATTAAAAATGCTCTTTGTTGCCATAACTTTATTTGAAGTATATCTTGTATATACTTTTTTCAGGTAAAACACTCTGAAGTGTTTAATCTGGACTGGAATATCTCTACTGACCACAACACTGACAACAATGATCTATTTACTGAGGAAAAATTCAGAGCTTGAACTGTATTAAAAACAGAAATAACCTAAAAAGATATGGCTGATATGAAAAACCTCCTGATTGTGTGATCCTCAACATTACAAAGGTTGTCTGTAAGATTAAATGGATCTGCCCTGACATGGAATTTTTATTGAGCAGTTGCTTATAATATGCAAATCTTTATGAACAAATGCTTAGAGTGATTTGTGCTTTCTAAAGGTGTTTTGAAGCTCGTTTGATACTGGAACTCTCTGCCGTAGCGTGTTACACAGGATCTTTACCACTTCCCTAAGAGAAACGACTGAACTAAAGAAACATTTGTTTTAGTTACCAAGAATGAATCTTTAATTCTCTCAAAGTATCTACATTAATTACCCTTACCATATTTACTTATGACATCAGAGACATCACCTTTTTATCCTGTGACCTTAGTAAATATAGTAACACCTGCAGCTTATTAACTAAATGCTGCATACAACCTTTTATACCATCACTCTGACGCACAAGTTGTATTACTGGTTGTATGACTAAAAACCTGCAATTATAGTTTCTTCTTCACACAACCCCACTAGGTGCAATTTTACAAATCCGTTCCAGTCGGTCCTTTTCACCCTGATTGCTAATAAGCATCATTTGTGAACAGCAGCCAAGAGGAAAAAAGCCATGACAGGAGAATCAATATCGTAGCCATACTTTCCGAGCGTGCTTCGTGTGGGGCGCTCTGTAGGTGTGTGTGGTGTGTCTCACTGACAGAGATCTTCTGGGAAACTGCTGGGCTAGGTGTGTGTATGTGTGTGTGTGTGTGTGTGTGTGTGTGTGTGTGTGTGTGTGTGTGTGTGTGTGTGTGGTTGTGTGTGTAGTTCTGGTGTATGGGGGCAAGAGTTAATTAGAGAACAACACGCCTGGTCATGCTGGCACTGCTCCAACTGGATGAAAGCCAGCTCTACTCCGATTCTTACACACATTTACACACACACACACACACACTCACCTTCCTACTATGCCGTGCTGACATAATGAGATATCTAGACAAATATGAAGTGCTTGGCTCGGCTGCTCCTGATAGGATTTGCCCACGTACTTCAGCTGATAGAGTGGATTAAGTGGCAGTGTGCTGACCATGTATTGGCATATCTAAGTGTTATTTTACTGATGCTTTACACCATGTGATTTTTTTTCCTCTCACACCAAAGGGGCTGTGTATTTACTTCCTACCTACTGTAACTTCTACATATACAACTTCTACAACTACTGTACATCTGTCATCTTTACAGCACAATTTTACAAGAATTTCCAAATTAATTTTACACTTTGAGTCATTTCCAATAAATTAAAAATTGTGTTGAGTCTAGGTCGGACATAATTTTACTAAGATAAAAAACATTCCCGATTTAAAAAGCAAGCAAACAAACAAATAAAAAAAAACAACATATTAAAAGTCAACAATTGAACAACACATCCATGCTGCAGACTGGACTATGGACTGGATATGATTAGGAAATTAATAAAAAAAACAAAAAAACAAAACAAAACCTGAACTGTTCCAATCTGTGACGTAGTTGGTCTAACAAACACAAATTTTTAAAGTTATAAATGATTTAAAGTTTATATTATGAAATTGCAGAGTGATTCTTAATTGTGAATATCCCAGCTTCCTTTAGACAGGTTTTCAATGTTCACATATTGTACTATGTAAAGCGTTATCTAAAACGAGTGAATAACAGCATCAGGTTTATTTGTTTCTGCTCTTATTTCCCCTGACTGTAAACATCCTCTAGCTTTAGCAAATCAGCAACTTGTCGAAACAAAATCGAAACTACTTTTCTGTGTTGAATTTACGTGGATTTTTATTTCTTTTATTATTTACCAGGTAACCTGGTTTTATTTACTTTTCCTTTAATTATGATGAGTTTCTGAATTTTGATTTTGTGTGTGTCTGTGTGTGCATATGTGTGTGTGTGTCGTGCATAATTGCTTATTTTAAGTGAAGTAATATAATTGTCTTACAAGGAAGCGTTGATTCTACATATACTAGGCAGACCTCAACCTAAACCTCAACCTCACATGGCTGTACAATTTGACACAGACCCAAGACCCGTGTCCTAAAATAGATTTATACATATGCCAAAGTTACGGGTTCAACCATGTGGCACGAGACCATAGGATCATATTGCAACACAACACAACCATTGGTAAAAAAAAAATAGGGTGATTATATGTATGTCATTTGGAGGTCTTTAACAGTGTTGATGCTTTATATTCTACGTAAATCACAGGAAAAATGACCAGCCAAATTTTTTTCCTCAGATTTAGTGCTTTATGTTATGAAGAATCCCTTGGTACAGAGATTTTTGTCTGCTGGTGAAAGCAGATCTCCTTTAACCCTGCATTAACACACCAATGATTTATGTCGATTTTTATAACCATTGTTCATTTTTACATTTTTTATACCTAAATAAAACAGTAGTTTTCACAGTCCAGACGCAAAATAAATTTGATTTAAGAATAAAACGAATGATCACGCTAACTAGAAAACATAATTTTCTCCTGTTCTAACCCTGTCATTGTATACTTCTTTAACACAGTCTTTAACAAGTTCACTGTCAATCGTCAAACCTCTAATGTAAGTCAGCCTGTAAGTGTCATAACACAACCTTACTTCAACAAAAATCTCAGGTGATGTCAGCTTCGTATAGTGCTCTTTATGACTAGAATATGCCTGTATATATGCTTATGTAGGATTATATCAGGAGTCATGACAGTCTTATGTAGCTTTATGAACACAGTGTTACCCAGCATGATATAATGATTGTTAAAATCCTGATTTGCTATCATGAAGACTTGACCTTTTTTTCTTTTAACCATGTTAGTTTGTGTTCATGATTATATTTTGTACAAATAATCAGTATCAGTCACGTAGGAGACATAGTGTTTCTAGACAAGTGTTAAAGGCTTATCTATTATGAATAGTTTGTTAAAAGAACACACAAGAATGAGAACAAACAGGTCCATCTTCATCATTTCATACGATTTCAGTTGGTGTGAAACCTAAATGCTATCTCGAAATACTTCCGCTCTCTCTGTCTCTCTCTGTCTCTCTCTGTCTCTCTCTGTCTCTCTCTGTCTCTCTCTCTCTCTCTCTCTCTCTCTCTCTCTCAACGTTCACTGATACACATAAGGTTCTCATAAACTGACTTTACCTTTAGCTGTGCTAAGGTTTAATGTAAATCAGATCCCAGAGGTTAGCCTCCAGTTTAACCTCATTCATTAAAAAGAGAAGAAGAAACAGAAGAGGGGAAAAAAAAGAAAGTGGATCATTTGACAAAAAAAAAAAAAAAAGAGAGCCACTTTAATAGCATGTCCCAGTAGCGTAATTTAAGGATTAAACCTTAAACTACACAGCACTTTCATTTCACTGTTTAATTAAAGCAAGGGGAAAAAAAACAGCAAATCTGTCAGGGCCACTCAGGCCGTACTGTGTGTATTATATGCTGCGTGTTTGCAGACCATTCATTTATATTTACTATAATTTAGCATTATAACAAAGCATGAAACATCCAGTAAGTTTCAATTCATTCCTGTTTCCCTTAAAGCATTAAAGCTATTTTTTTACTAGTTTCCACATTGACCTCAGCTAATGTTCAACTATAGCTGTGAATTTTGGAGTACATGTTTATAGTTAAAAATCTGACCTTTGATTACTCATTTTTGTAGTTATACTCTTACAGTTAAAACTGTTGTACCAGCTCACATAATGAATGAATTCAAATGAATGTCACCTATAGTGCAGTGGACTTTAACCTTTAAACAATGCATGATATAGATGTCGCTTTCAATTCCATTTAATCTAGAAAAAATCTAGAAAAAACAACAACAAAACAACAACCTAAATCCAGACATTTTTATGATGGCCGTGGGAGAATTGTTTCCCCCTTATCAACTTTACCCTTTGAGGGGCAATAGAACCTGTACTGACAGGTTCTAAATGCAGACATCTATCAAGCACTGGTATTAGACAGAGTTAATTGTTCTTTCTTCTTACTAAAGAAAGAAAAAGGGCATGCATACCATAAATCCATAAACCGAACAGAATAATTAAAAACCGACACTTAAAAACCGAGGCTAAAAAACCTAAGGTGCTTTATGTAATTTACCACAGAAAAAAAAGAATTACAACAAAATGTTGATAATCAAACTTCTCAAAATCAAAATTAATGGAGATAATTGTAATGAAGACACTGCAAAAGTGTCTTGTTATATTTTATTTTTGTCCCAATTTTATTGTCTTATTGTGATTGACTTCAACTGTTAACTGCTAATATTCAAGCACGTGGGTGGGTCCAAAACCAAACTGAAACAAAAGACAAAGAAGAAAAGACGCTCATCGACTCACGCTGAAATGGAAAACTTTAATTTACCATCATCTTTAATTATTTGAATGTACTATGTTTGGAAAGGTTAAAGGTTAGAAAACACCAAATTTCTCCCACACACCATTATTTCACCCCCTATTATTACCAGCCTTCAAACTTCTCCAGTACAGCCTCTGCTCCCTTAATCTTCACCACTTCAAAGCCACTCGAGCCCTCTGGCCTTATAGTATATACTCAATGCAATGGCAATTCATTTTTGCCAAATCTCTCTACCTTATTGTCTCTTTTTGCCTTTTATCATGGTAGATTCCTTACCTGATGCCTCTGCACCTTCCTCAGAATTGACAACACAAATTTATCATAGGCTCTTGTGAAACTTAGCTTACAACATCCAGGTAAACCTGTTTTTATTTAGCTATAGACTGAGAAATATCTTATTAATAGACAATAAAGCTTATTTCATGCTATTTTATCTCCCTTTTGGTAAATGCCATTAGGCTTCATTTCATCTGAAGAGCTCTGATGCCTCATGACCCACTTTCTAAAAAGTAGAACCTAGACCTAGACAGCCCAGTTTTATGGGGGGAATGAAAAAAGTGTAAAATATCAGTGAAAGGTTTGACAGCAATGTAAACTTGTAAAATAATATGCGTGCATATATATGTACAAGCTAAGTGCTACAAATGATCTCAACGCATTTCTTTAGTCAGACTATACAACAAAAATTGCATAAGGAAATTTAATGTAAAGTGACATGTCTATTTGAATATGTATACATAGCAAGTCTAGTTTTTAGACGTTCTCAGGGACTTTATGGGTCATTTCTTTTAAAAAATAAATCCATGCAAACAGGGTCACCGAACCTCCTTGGACAAAAAGACCTACAAATACAAAGACATACAGACCTTGAAAAAGGTCTGAGTAGTATTTAAAAGCAATAGTTGCTTTACCTTCTTTAGAAAAGCAAAAAAAAAGCCCTGTGTTTATCATTTATTCTGCGATAATGATCATACCGACTTTATGATTGTTGTTTTTAAATTGCACTCAAGATAAGCTTTTGAGTATAGAGGTGCGGGGAAAATAACAGTCTTGAAAGAAATTGCAGTGTATTACATTAAAATGTCAATCAATAATCACCTCATGATGTCAAAGCAAAAGTATAAAGGGAGATCTGAACCATATGGCATAATGGCAGGGTTGAAATATTGACTACTCCCCTCCCTTTGTTGTCCATCATTAATTAATGGAAACATAGATTTATCAGTGGAGATTAAAATGAGCAGAAAGCATTTGATGTAAAGTAGAGCTCTGTATTTTATTAATAATGTGGCCTGATATAGATATCAAAGTCTGCATGGGAAACAGGTTGCTGTTCCTGGTGGTGGTGGTGGTACATGTCTGTGTGTGTCTTGATAACACACAAACAAAGAAGAGGAAGCTGCTTCTACATTCTTTACTCCAGAACAGAGTGAACATATCAGATACAATTTCAAGAACAACAAACAGAAAATAGCGATGATGTTACCTTCTGTTAATGTGAACTGTGTTATTACTTTTATTCACCAGTGGTTATTGAACCAAAGTGGAGTGTAAAGGATTATTGCCTAAATACAGGAGTGCTAATTTGACAACATACACCGGTTCATAAGAATGTAGCCCAGCAGCAAACATGAGACGTGTGATCATGTTACCATAAAAGACCTCACACCTCACACCCATCAACATTCTCCAGTGACAACTCAAGAGAGAAACGTGAAGAAAGTCACATTAAAAATTTGCCAGCAAAGTGTTTTAATTCATTTCACAATCAGGATTGTGTGCCTACTGTGTGTAACCTTGTGTACTACTGTGCATTCAAAACACTGACTATAGGTAGGAATGAGCACAGTACAGTGTACATAAGCACATTATAAATAGTTTCACTGAAGAATTTCTAAATGAAACAGACAGCTTCAATCAATATGTATAATGTTTGTATAATGAGACTAATTCCCAAGCTAGCTAACTTCTGAGACATTAGCAATGTAGCTAGCTTTCGTAAGTATTCTCCAACATTCTTTGAATCCTTATAATTTTCTCAGTAACAAACTCTTTTCCATTTGTGATTCTTTCTTGCTCTTCTACTCATTCTTTATGTAGATTGTATGTAGAGGTCCTTTGCAATTCAAAATAAGCAAATAATCAAATGCTGTACTTTACCTTTTATTCCCACTAAATATCTGATTCCTGTTTACTGAGGGAACGTGTGTGCCACCTAAACCAAAAAATTTACATGACTCTGAATGTATCACTAAAACTATATCAAATGTCATATATGGTAAGGGGATTTAGCTTAACTACCGGATCAAACAAGCTCTAGGCTAGTGGTGTCGGTAAAGCCATTGCTAGCTACATATCCTGTACTACAATACAGGCAGAGTGAACAAATGTTACCCAACACCAATTTGGTCAGTGGTGCATTTCTCTAGCAATCGTATACAGTATACGCTATTTAATTATTAAGCCCTTTGTTTTTCTCTCAGCTACCTTCTACCATTTAGCTGGTTCTTGTATGGAGCCCTTCCCCCATCCTGCTGTAATTGTATGATGTTTACCCTCTCAGCCCAAGGCCGTGTCTCTAATTATCCCCACATGAAAACTGGAATGTCCAGCACTGTCATTAAAAAAAGAAGCTAATGTCCAAAGCCCAGCTGACAGTGTAAACAGGTGTGTTAGTTAAATCCCAAGCCTCATTTTTTATCAATAAAAGTTTGAGCTTATATTGTTGGGTCAAAGGCTAAAAGGGTTAGCTTTCTAAATCCCGCTCAAACTGGTGAATAATTCATGGTGCACTGCGATAAATATTAGACACCGATAGTTTTTATATTCCTGTTATACCACCTTTGATATCTTTACATCTAAATCGTTTCATTATATGATCACAACCTCGAGATGAATTGTTAGATTAGATAAATATATCCACTATAAATATTTACTATTAAATGACAACAGATTAAGGCACCATTACAATTTAATCACTTTTCTCATGTTAAAAGCATGTTCCATCCTAGGAAAACCCTTCACATGGTTTCATTTTCCACTAGTCTCCTGAGATGAAATACACTTCTCTTTTGCATTTGTCTAAACCACATGTAAAGTCTGAATATTTTAACGTTTGGTAACCACCAAAGTTGAAAACGAAAACGAGCAAAAGGCACTAAAACACTATCAAAAGCATTTCATATACAATAATCAAATTTGTATTAACTGCCTTTTGTCAGTGCTAACACCTGATTTTCACCTTTCTTAAACTGGCTCCTTATCTTCTTAAGGTGATCATCGCAAAAGATCCAAAGAAATGAAATTTTTTTTTTATTATTTCTGTTATTTAGCTGAATTATACGTTTTTTATAGCGTTTTTTCATTGAAGCATCAAAAAAATTTATAAGCAGACGACAAGGCTATTTTATTTATCTTTATTTATTCTATCTTTATAGTTTTTGCTACAGTAAAATTTATCTTCTCAGTTTTTTATTTGAATTTTGAGAAATATTATTGGACCTCTTTTATATGTTTAGTAAAAAAACAAACAAACAAATAAACAGGACTGTATTGTTCAGCTATGATAGGTACATAGTATGCGCATTAATCACTTATCTACTTCTAAAAGTTTAAGTACGTAAAATGTTTGTGTTTTTTATTATTATATGTATAATAACTAATCAAAATTTGACACAAAACTTCACACAATGACACAAACTTTAACCAGTTCTACAACATTTTACAGAAGATAAGAAATCTATTGTAGCACAATAGCATTTTGCTGACTTTTCCCGATAAACATGCGTGAGGCACGTTAACGTGCCCAGGCTGATTCTGCATTGTGTCGGAGGCTAACAAAGCGCACAAATGTTTAATGCACAAACATTACAAGGCCCTCAGTCAGCGGAGTGGGGCCACCGTCAGAGAACAGTTCAAATGCAACCTCAGCAGGAGCGATAAAAGGCCACAACAATGAAGGCGTTTGTGCATGCCACTGTGGAAGCTGCTCCATAATTTGCTTTTGCTGACGTTTACAGGTTTGATCAAATTCATTTGAGGGTGGAGCTATTATCATTCATGGCTTAGATTAGGTACAACTCATTTTCACGTGGCTGAATCGAGCTACAGATGTGCATAGATGCAGATAGATGCTCTATCATGCATATGTATACATGTAAGAGGTTACGTGTAGAGATGAAATCAAGGCAGTTACATGACAGCATGTCTCACTGAAAAGAAATTTAGCTTACTGATCTGAGTGAACAAGCTTTATTAGACCACTTCTACTTTTTTGTTCTTAAGGTATATAAATGACTAACTACCAAGAACACTTATGTTAATCAGTAACTGGAATAAACCATTAGGCATTTGATATTAAGATGCTGCTCCATGCTAACCGGCTGTAAAAGAACACCGTCTGAACTCAGTGTTTTTTAATTGTCCTGTTTTCTCTACAGACTATTTCCTGTCTTGGATTAATGTTTAGGAGTTAAAGCTAAAAGAAAAGCATGTGGTTTCTGTCCAAGTATGGAAAATGTGCAGTTCTTCTTAACGGGCTTCTCAGAATTGTGAGGAAGCTAAAATAACTATTATAACTTTTTTTTTAAATCACAATTGAAAATGAAACACGATAACCTTGCAATGTCAAAGCATAGTATTTCTTTGTCTTTGAGCTTTAGGGTTCTTACATTTTGCTAAATATACTCAAACAAAGTGATTATCAAACCTTTTAGCAAACCTCTAACCAAGCATCCAAGTAAAAACACACACAAAAACATTTGTTTACAATTTTATGCTCACTGACAACGAAGTAAAGATTAATCTTGATCTAACCAACATGAACATGAACATTTAATATATTATCAACAACAAATATCAGGGAAAACCTATGTATGTTGTATAAAAGTCTAGAAGGATCATCACATGGACTTACACATATCCGTAAAATCTATGAAACTCAACTTTAAAGAAGACTGTATACTTTACTTCAGAGACGGGGTGACACTGAAGTTCACAGACGTCAGAACCTCTGCAACATGCTTTGTTTTGTAAATTTTAGCACTTAAGTCATGAACTTTTACTAACACTACACCCAAATGACTAACAAATACGGTACATGGACAAGAGCCATCTCACTATTTCTGTATTTCTGATTACACAGGAGTTTTTATGTCTGAACTGTGAAGATTAACTGAAAAAACACACATATTTTCCAACATCTACATCACAAGTGGTTCAACTACAGTTAGTGAACCCATGATAGCAGTAATTAGCTTTCAATAATGGTTGAGAAATGAAGAAGCGGGCGGGGAAGTGTCATCACAGCTCTTTATATCACATAGTTTTGAATAGTGTTAAAAGTCTGGCATTTTTTTCATTAGTCGTTTGGCAGATATGTGATAGTATAAGGGATGGTAGGCTTTCTTTTCAAGCAAGTGCGAAAGCAAAAACGATGCATCAGCCTGTTGAAGTATTTAAGCCAATTTCCAAACACTCAGCTAAAGACCTAGTTATATACAGTTATCAGTAATTTGCCTGCCATTATAATAATAAATTACTTACTAATGATCTACACATCACACCTTTTATCTCTTACAGCTATAAGCACTTCATCCGCATATGACACTGGATACTTAATCTTGCGACATAATCTTCTTACTAGAACCAGATCAACAATTAACTTTTTTGGTGCTGTTTTTAAATGTGTTCGTGCTGAGCATTTGCCTTTACAGTCCCTGTTATTAAAAAAATAAAGCAGTAAAAAACTATATTATAAGCAGATAAAGTATAACGATGAATCATATTGTTCATTGTAGATAATACTGCCTATAGCTAAATTACTTTTCAAACAAAAGGCCCATCTGCTACAGACAAACAAACATATCAAAAGAAATCTGCTTCTTTTATATTTCAGTGGAAATGGATTTATTATCTAGCAGAGAAAACTTCACCCACAGCAAACACTCCAGTAAGGACAATGTCCACGTGTCTGCTGAGGCCAGTACAGGCACTCACGCTTAAACAAAGATCAGTTTATTTAGGCCTGATCTACTTAACATGAATGGGTCTGTACATTTCTATATAATGTAGTGTCGAGTGTCATCTGTCAGCTCTATTATTTGCAACAGAATTTTTCAGCAGCTGAAAAGTTCAGAGTTCATCTGATTAATTTTCTACATCAAAAGTTATTCATTGCTGCTTAAACTCAGTGACACAGAAGGTGAGTAATGACATGAAAGCATTATTTTGGTGTTTGAGGCCCGAGGCACAAGAACGCCCACCGCTATCACCAGCACCAACCCCATCACCCTCATAACCTGTAACAGAAAAGGTTCTCCATGTGTTCTCCATAAACTGCTCTCATGCATCATGAAGTGGTATTTAATCATCTTGTCCATAACACACCTGTATTTGCGTATGAACAGCTGCGCATGGAAAAAGAGTAGATAAAAATGCCCATAAAAATATGAAGATTAAAAAGTTTTTTATATTTAGCAAGGCTACAAACTGTTTAAAATTGCACCATCAGATATGCTCACACCTTTCCCTTGTCTAATGTGTAACTGTTCCAATTGAGGGATTGCTTTAATGTCCAGTGTTAAAGTAATCATTTATATGCTTATTAATAGACACGGACCATAAAATCACATGAAAATTATTTGAAGTACACTGTGACCTCCATAACCTGATTACAATAATAACCGTATGTTACATTTTTATAAAAGACTTAAAGGCAAAGTAAAGTAACATTAAACAAAAAAGTCATGCTGTCATCCATAGCTAGTCTGAAATGTAGTATCGGTTCCCTGAAATAACAACTAACCTGTTCTATTTTGCAAACAATACATTTGAGTAACAAATTGAGGGTCAGCTTAAGAAGGATCTCTGAGAAAAATGCAGCCTCGGAGCTTAACAAGGGCATTTCTTCAAGGTGTCTAGACCCATTTTCAAAGAGAAAGTCGGTTGTATATGTGCGCTTTACGTTTCAAATTCAAAGAGCAGAATTATGAATACCTAAAAATTAAAATGGAATTAGAATTCATGTGACATTTCTAATGTGAATTTCTGCACATTAATTCAATTCGATTTCATTTGGTTTAGCCCTTTAACAAAAAAGATAAAGGTCAAAAATTTAGTTCATAATAAAAAATGCCGTTCAAAGAAATTAACAAGAAGAAATGTGTGTGTATTTTATTCTCAGCCTTGGTATGCACAGGTTATTTACAGCCTACATTTATACACAACCTGCTTTATGTGCCTCAGGTTAATGCCATTTTAACACTAATTACCTCAGATTTCATTCCTCTTTGAAGATTGAGAACCTGTTGTAGAACAGTTTTAAGAAACTAAAACCATATTATCTTATCCATCACCTACCACATCCCCCCACTCCACCCCTGCATTATACAGTGCACAGATGGAAATTAAATGCGGAGAGAATTTGAAAATTGAATATTGATATATCTACCCAAAGGTCAGCTTAGTCTTTATCCAGCAATGAAGGCAATTAAAAGTGATTCGCTTTGACATTTTGAATTGACATTGTGAATCACACCAGTTCTCATTATACAGCTAATAACTGATCTCACTATGTTCTAGCCCAGTCTGCCTCCATGTAGATTTAAACCCAATTCTTCTTTACATTTCTTTTGATAATCAGTGTAGATGTTTGAGCTTTAGAGGGGCCGTTCTTCAATGCCGTATCTTCTTAAACACTTTAACATGTGTAGCATAGCTGCACATTCAAATCCCATCACAGCTAATGTCTTCTGCTGCTGTGCCCTTGATGGAAACCAGTCAACAGGGTCACTTATTTAAGTCACTTTTGCTAGCTGAGAAATTCCTTAGTGCCATCTGCCACAATAATCTACTTTTAATAAATTTACACAGAAAAAATAAAACGTCTCTGTGGTAAGTTTATAGAGTTGAACCACGATGACTTTTCTTTCTGACATGAGATGAGATTGCATTATTTTTGTAATACTAATAATTCTGCACAGTGACTTCCTTAATCTCAAGCCCATATTATGCAATATAAACCATTTATTTTCTACATCATATGATCTACTTTAACTAGAACTGTAACTTTGCTGTCCAATAGTACCCAAGGGTGTATGGGTAACAAGATCTACAAAGCTAATTAAGTTTTAAAAAAATATCCACTCAAAGTGTGCTCAACTAAACCGTTGCTTGTTGCTGGGGTTGTACCTTTATCATCTGCACCTTTAAATATGTGTCTTTCACCTGGAGACATGTATATGGCACCATTATAACAAAAAAGTTTTAAAGCACATAATTGGACTGTAATTACCTTTTAGTGTACACCTTTTTTTTTAAGTAAATGATACACACTTAAAAGTACAAAAAATATCCTTGAGGGAACCAATAATCAGTGACCAGGAAGGTATTGTTTAGTAAGAGTGTAGTGAAAAACATCATAAATGTATAATATAACGAAAGATAGAAAATATAAAATATCCCTTGATTGATTACAACAAAGATGTAGTGGATTTAATTTGCTTGTTTGGAGTTAAATTTTTAAAGGTCTGATACATGCACCTTTTTAGGTAAATGATACCTACTAAAGGTCTAAAAGACCCACCCGACTGGAAAAGTACAGTTTTGATTGATTTTTTTCTGAGACTACAGTGACAAGCGCCACACCCCACATTTATAATAGAACTGAATTACCTGAAAAGAAAAGGTGTAAAATTATGCATACAGAGTAACTCACACCCACCCAAACTATGAATCAGTTGTCAGTCATAAAACTAAAACTTATGATTATAAGAAGAGAAATGCCAATGATATCTGGAATGGCAAAATTGAGAAATATTTAACATAAGATCTTTGTTTTACAATTCACAATTATTAGTGATGAATTTAAACTACATGTCTATATTTACAACAAAATGCGAGATTCTGCTTGAAACCCTACACCCCCTTCCCATCAGCCAAATGGAGGGCATTAAATGGAGTTCACAGGACGAGGCGATGGGGAACTGCACTGTTATAAAGTTCCAAAGCTGTAATCCAGACCAGCAGTTTGGTCAGTTTTCACCATCCCCCTTTAGAGCCACACCCCGACACACACACAAGCTAAAGGCTGCATGGAAGAGAGGCATAAACTCTAAACTCATCCCACACGCATGACTGCTCCTCAATGAATCCTTGATCCAACAATGATAATAAAGGTCTCTAAGTTTAGAGTTGTTGTCTTTCTGTCTGGAATCTGAAGATACTTGGTGTGTTTTCAGTGTAAATGTTTAGTATTTAGCATTGTATTGCGTTAAGAAACTTAATATAAGTACTGCACGCTTTGTGGAACTCATTCAAACTTCCTGATTAAATGACTCTCAGTTAATGGGTGAAGGTTTTGCTTCTTCCATGGTTTAGGAGTGAAAAATAATAATATGTATATCTGTTTTTCTTCCTTTAGGCCACTCCCTGTTCGGGGTCGCCACAGCAGATCATGTGGTCTGCATATTAGATTTAGCACAGGTTTTACGCTGGATGACCTTCCTGATGCAACCCTCCCATATTTATCCAGGATCGAGACTGGCATTGAGAGTTAACTCTTCAGTGGCTAGTTTAGCACCCTGCCTGGGAGTCAAACTCGGGCTGCGGCAATGAGAGCACGGAATCCTGCCGCTGCACCACCTGGGGGCATATTGTTGCTTGTCATAATGAAGAACATTTCCTTTTTGTTAAACTTCTGGAAAGTTCAGAAACCCAAAAAAATCTTAAAGTCACTATGCAACCATTTCAAACTTGTTCAAACATGTTTCCTTATTAGAGCACAATAAATATCTAAAATGGTTTCAGAGGCCTCCTTGTGCTTCTTGCTTTTTGATTCTCCACCATGGCCAAAGAAGTCAAATTATTGGCTCATTGCTAACCAAAATGTTGGTGGAGTACTCTGGTGGTCAGAGGAAAACTGAGAAGAATGATATACTGTCCTTTTAACTCAACCGTAACAGGGCGTGACACTCTGGACTCAACGTTTCCCAGGTTACAATGCTTCCATTTCTTGGCAAACAGAAATAAGAAAATATGGAAATCAGAATATGAAAATATCTTTTCTATAATGGAAAGCTGACTGATTCGTCATGTTGATGATGATGTCAGAGTATCAAAGCAGGAGATAAGTCGTTTTATTTTAGAAAAGGGAAAAAATATCAAGACTGAAAAATGGGAATGGAATAAATGTTATAAATTAACTCTTCTTGGCTTCCTAAAGAGGTTAAACTTGGAATGGATTTCTGAAGCACTTTTCCTTTACCCACATAGAAGCTGACCTCACCAAAGAAGCTGAGGATTGTAGAATTAAATATTTTTCCGAATTTGTATGCATTAAGGCTGCATTAGGTCAGAAAACAAGTGGATGTTTTTAAACAATGATTTAGCACTTACATTTCAAAGTCTCCTGCTAGTAGCTCTTAACAAATTATTTAGATATACAATGCCAGTCTAGTCCAGCACTCGTCTGGTAACGCCTGCATGCTCTAAAGAATATATCTTCCAGGATGAACAGGGAAGACTAAATGTTTTCTTTTGCTACCTATGCTTACACATCCTGAGACAAAAGGAGCTTGTCGTGGTGGGAGGTCCCTTCTGCATAAGTGGCCACTCAGGGTTCTCTGTTGTCAATGTTGGCGACATGCCCGCTGGCCCCATGACACCTGGCAATAATGACATTAGAGGAAGGTGGAGGAGACAGGACGTCAATGGACAGATTTGTTCAATTTAACCCCTCTGACCCCAGGTCCGGCCAGCTCAATCTGTCAGCTGGATCCCTCCCCTTGGCGCTAAGTAGCCTCACAGAGACAAGAGGAGGAGAAAGAAAGAGACCGACATAGGGAATGATGATAAATTATGGAAATATTCCCGAAATCAGTGCATATGTTTAGGCTGGAGAAAATCATAGCTTTTCACATAAGTGTGAATATTTTATGCTTATTTTATGTTTCTTCATTAGGGTTGAAACATAATATTAATACAATACTTATAATTAAGAACTAAACAGAATTGAACACAAGGCATAAGAAAACTTAACCGAAAGGTTGAAAGGGTGCTTGCTGGAGACTTGAGGTTCCTGAGTTTAAATCCATATCCAGATCCAGATCTAGATATAAATATCTATTCAACATACACAGCAGAGCAAAAACCAATCCTGTCTTATTAGGAAGCTTTTCTGGTCTTCAAATGTTTCCGGGGACTTGCTAACAAGACAAGATTACATAAAAATGAAAAAAGAAAAAATGAAGATACACTATGGAGTGTTTTAGCTGAATCAACACAGGATCAGGTGAATGTTTGGCTCACACTACACTATTTCATTCCTTCAGCCTCAGCTGTCCTTTGCTTTAAAGCATAAATCTCACTCGCTGCTCTCAGGCATCTGTAGCGGATTGTCTGCACGCTGCAGCGGTGGCAGCAGCCAGCTGGAGCCAGGCCAACTAAACGCTGCCAGATAAGTCAGAGGGCCACAAGTGTGAGCAAACACGATGGGGGAGAGGTCAAACAAAGTGTTGCATGACGCAGACCTTGGCAAAAGCCTGGGATAACACAAGCTTGCAGAGTATGGAGGCCTATGCAAACAGAGCTGCATGTTGAATAGGTCTTTCCAAGATATCTTTCTAATCTGCTTAATTGATAAATCTGGACTTAACTTGACAGAACTTGTCTCAAGCTTGTTTTAAACTGAAGAATGTAACTTCTTTCCTCCAGAAAAAAATGCCTTAAGCCACAAGTGACAAAAATGATAATAACATGTTACATATTCTATGTAATTATATTATACAAATATCTTCACCTTTTCTAATTCCACTCTATTCCCATTTGTAATATTATATATATATGATGATATGATGGCGACAATCCAATTTCCAGCACTTTCCACAACAAATAATCATCCTGTAAGTCTGCACATTTGCAGGTTATCATATTGCTTATGTTTTCATTATAATTTGCAACTACAATGTGGAAAATGCAGGATTAGACTGAATATGTCATTAGCTGCTCTTTTCTTTTCAGTTGCTCTCTTGAGTATGAATACGGTCAATCCGAGGTCCAGGCCAAAGTTGCAGTAAAATAAACAACAACAAAATAAAACACCAACAACAATCAATTCACCAAGAGCTTGTGGTTTTCTACCCTGCAATGTACAATATGCCAATAATGATTTCCTCCATCAGTTGATTAGTTCAAATATGTCCATCCTGTAGATAACATTGTCTGGTCTGATAGTAACGATTTGATTGGATTTCTAAAGCATTGATTTCAGATGATCCATCTTGGTATTACCAAGATTTGAAAATCAACAATTTAAAAAAATACACACACACACACACACACACACACACACACACACACACACACACACACACACACACACACACACACACACATTGTATATATATGTATATATATATATATATACACACACATTTTTCCTGTTCCATGCCACTAAAAAGATGTCTGGAGTAAGACTACTGAAGAAGGTTAATGGTGACTGCCTGAAAAAACAGGAGGTTAAATGTAAGCTGTCCGTAAGGATGTGTCTATATACAGTAGAGGAGGAGTCGTTGTGACATATCAACAATCTGGCTCCTGTGTGAAGTCGCCTTTTATGGCATTTGACAGCAGGACTCGAGATGGTTACCGTGCCTGTATGAGCAGACTTTATAGGCGAGGTGATATGATGCAGTTCTTTCTTGTTTATATAATTGCACAAAGGCATTTCGCTTTGTCAAGTACACACCTTTAATACAAAATAAAGAAGAATTTAATTTATATACCTCTGTGACAATCTTCCAAATGTAGCATTCAAGAATTTGTGTGTCTCAAGCTTTCTCACAGATGCTGCAGGAAAAAATTGAGGACGATGTTTATTGGAGATGTTTTCTAAATGTGAACGATATTGCGCAACATTGACACAAGATAACAATATGGTAGAAAAATAGGAAATGTAAAACAAAATCTATATCTATCTTCAGCAGATAGTTGATTTGTTTTTATTTAAATGCTGAATTTAAAAGTTGTTAACAGTGTGGACAAACCCATAAGAAGTAGAACTTATTAGGAGAAAGCCTCATTATTTTTCTGTGCAGAAGTAAACAACTTAATCTCTTTGGACGTTCTCTCATCTCTCCACTCACTACCAGTTTGTTTGGTTTCAATTGCATGTCTGTGACAAGGCTTATAGCTGTTTTTTTTCCAGTGGCTATTAATATTAAAAATCTCTTGTCCATATAACATGGGTTGTGTTTTGTACATGTATCTAAAATTCAAAGTAGATAGTAATCTAATTTTGCAAACACACACACACACACACACACACACACACACACACACACACACACACACACACACACACACACACACACACACACACACACACAGCCATTATTTCTCCTATAATGCCCCCCTCCCCACCACCACTGCACAAGTTCTAACTTCATTATGATAACCTAATTTATGTAATAGATGATTATAAATCAACCCATAAATCAGCAGATCCATGGCGACAAGGCATTAAATGACAGGAAATCAGTGGATCCATCTCGTCAATTCCCTTCTTGTGTAGCTGAACACAAAAAAACAATCCGCGTGAAGGAAAAATCTACACATCATAACAAAGATGTGAGCGACTCGCCGCTCGGTCGACAAATGTGTCCCTTGTGCCCATTTTTTGTTGCGCAACTCAAATTGGAGTGGTGCAGCAAAACAAAAAATCAGGACACCAAATAATTGAAGGAAGGAGGTCAGCAATCCTGGGGAGGGGGTAAAGATGGGATGAGGCAATGAGGAAGGAGTGGTGAGGAAAAAGGCAGGGAGTGCAGGCTATTAAATTTATGACTCAGACTGCCACATCATCAGTTGGGGATGGGGGAATAGAGAGGGAATGGTGGTGGTGGTGGTGGGGTGGAATAAGAGGGGGGGTGCCATTTCCTTCCTGCAGGAGGACGGGTCTGACCAGTATTGTGTAAGCAGATGGTGAAGATATCATGGCAAAGTATACATCCACCAGGGCCTCTATTCACGTTCCATCAAAAAAGAAGAACCCTGTGATTGTCATCTAATCCGCTCAGGGCCCACACCCAAATGAAAGCACTTCCCCTTGTTATTGGTTGAAACACTGCACAGACTTACGTGCATTAAAAATCAGCCGTTATATAAACAAGACCGTTTTTGGAGAACTGTAACAGAACACCCCCCTCCACCCCACAACACCCCCCCCAACCACCATAAATAAGCCCCCCCCCCCCGCACACACAAAAACACATACAAACACACAAACAACCAACACACACACGCATACAAAAAAAATGTTGATCTTTTAAAATCATTGTTTTTTCGTCTTCAAATTTTGTATTAGCGCTAAAAGCCAGTGTTATCGCAGCCTTATCACAGCCACAGCCTTCGCACATCATGTTTAACCAAAAAGGAGAAGCTTAATTCACTCAAGTACATGTTTTCCCTTTCACAGAATATGTGAGTATGTAACACCTATTCACCGAAAGTGCTGCGCAGCAATAAAGCAGCAAAGTTCGTTAGTATAATGTGTGGATGGGAAACCATATAAGGCATTACACGTTGACCTTTCAAGCTTAGGATCACATTGTCTGTCGGGTATGTCTATTATTTATGGATGGAGTAATATATAGGTGGTTATATATTATGAATGGTATGTTCCATGTAACCACAAAAGCCCATGATCAAGCTGAAATCTAATGTACATGCAATGAACTAACACTGACTGGAGTTATTGATGGGAACAGAGTTATCTAAGAGCACAACAGTATCTCAACAGTCAAAGCGTACAGCTGCTGGCTAATGTGCATACTGTATGCAAACGGAAATACGGGTAGATCAAACCCACAACACTAACCATGAACAAAATCCAAACATCTCTTTTTAAATTGTATCTTCCCCTATATCATCATTGCAGATTCCCTCGACTCAACCAATGACTTCCATACACCAGAAGAGATCCTTTTTTTGCCCCCTCCTCACTTCTTTGATCTTTTTAATGATCTCTGACCTAGTATGGAATCTATGAGCTGTGAACGCTGTTTTATGGCGAAGTGGAAGAGGGGGAGGGGGCTTCAAGTAGGTCAAAGGGCATCAGATTCTGCTAATGCTAAACAGAAACAAAGTGTCAGCAAGCCTATGTTAGATTTCACAGAAGCAAATGCTGATTAAAAAGGATCACGTTACTCTGCCATCTTAAAGGCGCAGGCAGTTATTTATAAATTTTGTTTTTGCATTATTGTTAGCTGCACTTGTGTAATATTGTTCAACTGTTTTATACGTACTTTACACCCTTCTTTTAATCGAACCATTAATGTGACCGAGTCTCACCTCAGGCCACATAAAACTATACATTCTTGCCCATGCCTAAAAGTACCAGGGCTCTTAATTGTTCAGTGGGGTTCCTCAACAAATGACTTCCTCTCTGCTATCTGTTATAAAGTTTTATTGGTCTGCGATCACCCCCTAAAGAGGGGCCAGCTCGAGTGAACTAGCCTTATGCTCCATCTGATGCCACGAACAACCCCAAACCTGTGTGGAAGTGCTGACTTGCTCCCAAACTATATAAGGCTCCATTGGATTTCTCTCACTTTTCTAACCACCCCCCCTCCAAAAAGGGTCAAAATTGATCTTTCATCTCCCTTGTAATCCCTTTCCTGCTAAAGGTTTGTCACAGGCATTG
The DNA here is from genome assembly GCF_022655615.1 of Tachysurus fulvidraco. Lineage (NCBI taxonomy): Eukaryota > Metazoa > Chordata > Actinopteri > Siluriformes > Bagridae > Tachysurus > Tachysurus fulvidraco. The sequence continues at coordinate 6,416,718 of NC_062526.1, forward strand.
AGGGTATATGGTTGGAATTGGGGAAGGAAAACAAATCCATTACCTTGTCAAAATTCTATTTAACATCATTAAGCCTCATTCAAGAAGATTCCCTCTGTGGATAAGACTGGGTGCTTTTTAGAAGCATAGTTAATCATGTCCAACTGAAACGTCTAAAATATTTATCCTGGACAGTAGTAAAAGTCTTTTTTTAGGGACTGAAGTAATTTACTAAAAAACAGACAAACCTGGTCACTTTCTTTCCGATGCAATTTCCTGTTTTTAAGAAGACAAATGGATAAAAATAAAATGAGTAGCTGCCGTGGCTTGACTAGCCAAGGATGAACCAGATTAGGAGCTGTATCAGGTTTGTATTGATTTTTTGTGGACTTCAATCTAAACGTACTAATTGCTTCCTTGCCCTATTTGAGATTGGTGGCAACAAGCAGTGACTGTTTTCCCACATAGATGTACATGGATATGGGCTTAAACCCAATTAATCGAAGTCTGTGCCGTCACTAGGTCACGTGACCTTGCTAACACACAACTAGCTTAGTATATAAGTTATTTAAAGAACCATTCATTACAAAGGTTCAAGACATCAAGTAAGTGAAGTAATCTTAAGGAAATCAGTCATATAAATAGTAGAATCGTTGTTATTACTATAACTTAATTTAACTATTTATTTTAGTAGTTAAATCTTCTTGACGTCTTAGCATTCAGTGACCACTTTATTAGGTGTATTCGGTACAGCTACATGTAATAGCACTGTATCAATTACATTTACACTTTAGATTTACAATTACACTTTAGTCCAATTGCCATGTAATATTGTGTCTGTGGATTTCGCATATTATTTGCGTGATTGTTTTTTTTTTGGACATTTTCATTTGGTAACAGTGTTTCAGGTGGACCAGTGATACTGAGCTTCTTTTTAAACCATATCAGTGGTCCAGCAGTGAAAGACGTTGTTCAGATAAACTGTTCGTAGCAACGGCAGAGTTACGGTAAGTAATCGTGCACATAAAACCTGACCTATGTGCTAGTATTATTCATTCATCTTTGATATGTGCTTTAACCTGGTCAGGATTGTTGTGGATTTGGAGCCTATTCTGGTCACAAGGGTTAGGATTAGGGTTAGGGTTATACCTAATAAAATGGACAATGGTTGTAGATATAAGAAGAAATCATATTCAAATATCTAATATAAAACCATCCAAAATAAAAATGTTAGGATGTTATTTGAGTTACAAATGTTGATCCTGTCTGTATGGTTTAAACTTTTTAAAAGTTAAAAAGAAAATCATACATAATGAGACGTACTGTTTTGGTCTTGTGAAATAAATTTGCTCACTTGACTCACTTGACTTTGTTTTTGCAGGATGTAACACATGCATGTATATGCATGTGTTCTAGTGCCAAGTCAGTATCATGTATTGAACATTGCTTCCCATCTGGAGATGCAGTTGAGAAAACTAGGAGAAACGGAGGTGTGGGAAGATTTTAAAACATGTCAGTGTTACAGCTACTGTATATTTCTGACTCTGTTACTTTCCTGTTCTGTTAGTGTGGAAATAATTTGTCATTTTCAGGTGAATTCAGTTTTCTTTCAAAATGCATCATTGTTCCCATCAGGCCTGATAAATCATTTGTACAGCTGCTGGAGATGAATGGGGTGCAGGGGTGAAAATCTGTTAAACAAACAGCCCCCAGCTTCCAGTACAGCATATTAACCATGACCTGTTTCTCTGCTGGGAAACAGCACTGCCTTCCCCCTGATGCACAACTCTTTTAGCACGTGGGTGTTAGTGTATCCCCATTTTGAGCTAAACAAAAGTCAATTAGTTCCATGGCAAGAGAATGTTCTAGGGTTTTTAAGGAAAACTGAAACGAGATACGACTTTGCCTGGCAATTGTCTGCGGGACAAAAGTAGAGACTGGGATTGAGAATTCTTTTGTGAAGGTAGGGGGAGTGGTATCACATGGCTGTGGAATCCAGACTCTAATTGACCCCTGAATTCATCGGAGGCCATTAAAAACAAAGCGGGCCCTCTCACCTTCATGTGGGCTGAGAACTAAATAAGTAAGTCATGCTCGAGGCAGATGAGCTGCAGTAATTCATGATGTCTGGATCCTGGATTTGAGGGATGACACCTGTACATGTACTCGATGGATCTTCGTAAAGACTGGATTTTGACTCAAATACATGCTATCGACAAAATATCCTTCCATCTTCAATATTTCGTTCAAGCTCGAATAATATCATCATGCAGAGATTCATTCTAAGCTTAATCTTATTTCTTTATTCTATACTCTATATCATTTTGTACCATTTATTCTATATTCTATATTTGAGTGAAGAATGCTGTTGTTAGTTCTGTTGACTGTCACTATGTTAGATGGCTGACTAGTTCGACTAGTAAAACGTTTCTCATTGTAAAGCAGGGGGTGGGGTGTGAGTGAGACTCAAGTGACAGAAACGGGGAGTGTGTCGGGGGATTTTTACTAACCTCCTGAATCAGAGACGACGAGCCACCACCACCACCACCACCACGGAAAGGAACACTTGAATTACCCGCTTCGCTCCCAGGCTGGCTGTCTTTGCCTGACTGAACACATGTCAAGGGCACAGTTGAAATCATGGCAAGTGGGGTTTACTCACAGAGCATCCACATTTGAGCCTTACATACAATATATACAGTCATTTCTGTTTAAGTCCATTAAAGAGCAAATTAAAAAAACAACATAAAAGTGGATAAAATTCACTTTTAAGACGTTACATTTTACTAAAGTGTGATGGTTGCTTTCCTTTTCCCTCTTCCACCCAGCTTCCTTTTTTCCACCTCCCTCTCATCCAGTGCAAAGGGATCAGTTGTTAAACTGAATTAGCAGGCCACTCAATCATCAAAACAAACAGACCTCCTCTGTTAGTGACATTAGCAGCGAGGTAATTCACTTATGTTACACCGGACGGCCCCTCTGCTGCACAGTCAATGCTCTGGTAGATTAGCATTCAAGGTTAAAAATCCACACAATTCACAACATTCACGCACTGGAACATTCAGGCTGTGAAAATGCTAGAATGCAGTTAACATTTTGACCACTTTGAAAACTTACTTTCAATGTTTGGGCAAAATGTGTAAATTCAAACAAAAATAATTAACTATTAGAGGGTTTGCTTGAATTTATTCCATTTATGAAGGTAACTGGGGTGAGAGTAGGGGATGCCGAGGATAGAGTTAGGTAGAAACAGCTGATTCGCTGTGACGACCCCTAACGAGAAAAGCCGAAAGTAGAACAAGAAGAAGAAGAAGAAGAAGAGAGTTTGAAAGATCAGTCTTTAACCGTGACACGTAATGACTTCACCAGACTGTTTTGCTAATGTGAGGATGAACCTGTGCAAATTTGGACATTTATGGTAACCTGTCTTTTTTTTTGTCACATCCGCTGAGCATGCGCTCCTTAATTATCCATTTATACAAACTGCATAAGAGCCGCATTACCAAAAAAAAAAAATTTCCAAGTGGCCGTTACCTAATATTTATTAATTATGGTCACTGTGAACCCATTCCCCTCCATATCCCACCCTCCTACTCTTGACGTTGTTCTGGTGCATACAGCCCACACAAACCAATCAGACTGCTGTAACTCAATAAATTGGTGCATGTTTGTGTGGGGGTGGTTGAGGAAGCTAATCCTGGAGATGTGAATATCTGATGCTGCCCCTCAGCCTGGATACTCCATGCTTGATTCCTGTCCTATCTTATGTTACCAGTCCTTCCTGTAATTAACGCTGACACGCAGGGCCATATGGAGCGAGACTGATGACATGTGACCTGAGCTCCCTCCTGTATCTCTACTGTAGGCATAGGAATGTTTTTATTTATATCATGTAGTCAGTTAGCTCGATAAGTCCTCCTACATTTACTTGTTATCCAATGGAAAATGGGCACACATATTTGACTTGGATATGGATAGTTTTGCATTGTACCACACTGTTTGAAAAGCAAGAAAAAGGCCAAATATATGTATATATATATATATGTGGAAAGGAAAGCCCATAGCAATGTACAGCTCTTCACATGTAAATTCACATATCAAATTTTTAATACTACGATCATTACGAGGAGTTTTCACTGCAGTTTTTAGCAGAGACAAATGTGGAATAAAATTTGTTGTGTTCTATGTGCACATTTTACATCATAAATACATGACATTAGCAGGCAGTATGGGTGAGACTGTAATAAAACATATCCTACAACAATGATATAAAACCTTCTTCAGGGGTGTTACATGGTCCCAAAAAAATCGAAATATAATTTCGTCGCTGTCATTCCAGTCTAAGGTTCGCTGACATGCAATCTGGCTGCTACATCTCATGTATATCAAAGCTATTAGGATCTTTAACCTGAATGAGTACTATCAGGCAACTGAGCATAATAACTTTCAAGACTAGCTAAGACTAACCCATGACCTCTATAGCACAATGACTTTATGTAAAAGATATTCATTTGCCTACTAAAATCAAAGCAATGCGTCACCTAATCTCCCTCTGCATTTGTGTATTACCTTGACTGCCGGTGACCAAAACACCTCTAACTCTGAACACTTGCATGCCTAATGACGTGCTCGCAGGAATAACACACTATCAAGCTGCACAACCCCCAATTCAAAGCAACAGCTTTGTAATCCCTTGACACCAGGTTAGAGGAAACCATACAGCTACTGTTAAACTCTGGCTAACGATGCCATGTGGCCTTCGCACTGCTCAGTATCACACCTCGCTCTCAGAATCGGGGATGGGATCTGGACACGTGTTAAACAAAGCACTCCAGATCATTAAGCAGAGCAGGGAATGCAACTAAAGATTTCAAGATTCAAATCATACTATATAGTAGCCTTCAGACCACATACACACACATTCTGAAGCAATGCTAATGAAGATGGAACTAAATATTTTGAGGACTAGGGACAAAAAATGTCTGCTTGTTTGTAGTGCATTTTATTGAAGAAATTCAGTTTTTTTATAGAACAATACTCAAGATTTTTGATGAGGTATGGTGACTTTTTTCCTCAACAACAAAAGCTAATAAAATAACCAACAACAACAACAACAAAAAAAAAAAACAAGTTTACTACTGTTAGCTATATTAATGTTAATAATTCATAAAAAAATACTTACAAAAACTTGTTTTAGTGTCATTCTGGGCAGTGTTGTTATGTGATAAAATGTTTTATGCCTTTATCATGTATTAATTCTTTGGTAGAAGTTGTAGTAGCAGCATAACAAACAGTTAAGATGAGTGAAGCTGGCACATTTATTTACTTGTGTCTGAATGGAATATAATAGTATATAGATATAGAACATAATAGAATCAATAACAAGAGTAAAAAAGGATAACGTTATGTAAATCTGCCCACTTCCCTATGAAGGAGCTGTTGAATGTTAGGATCACAAATGTAGATGTATGATAACTGATATGATTGAAATAAAGATGTATGATATGCTTTAGCTGACACAAAGCCTTTTTTCAGCCATGGCGTATTAAAGAGGACGGATCGGGTAAATCAATGTCCAGGAGTGAATTTTTATTGGAAGTTAATACATTTGCTCTTTGGATGATTGCAAAAAAAAAAAGAAGATTAGTTTCTATTGACTAAAAGACAACAAAATAAAATCACTCAGGAATAATTACAACGTGAAAACAGCAGAATTTCTGTGTAGTTTTTTGTCAAAACAAATTAATACTAATCATAACCAACTCAATTAAATCGGACTAAGACAGTTTTTTCTTTTTAACAAAAGAATAACAAGTCTAAAACAATTGTGTTGTCTAAAAAATGAACACTAGCTGCAAATATAAATGTAAGCCAGTCTCTAAAATCACACAAAAAAAAGGTATTGCATAAACTGACCTGGCTGGCCCAGTGACTTCAGGGAGTTTCTGCAATACTGGGCTAGCACAAATAAAATCTAACACTCACATAGAGGAAGGCTGTTCAAACAAGCCAGTCAGGCTGTGTTTTTAATGAATAAGGAGCCATTTGCTGACAAAACACAAGCGTTTCAATGGCACATTGTGTCTCTAAAGACGTTTTATTGGCACTCCTTGCTTGAGTTATGGTGAAAAAGTTCCATGCATACTTTCACTGACAGAGCTTGAATGAAGAGCTGGACTTTGACAAACACAGCTTTAGGACCGAGTGGTCTGACGAGAGGCCAGTCACCCGGCAACAACCAAGATTTATTTTTTGCTGCTTATCGACGAGCTGCTGACCTGAGACCAGTGTTTAAAAAAACACTCTGCATGTAGATTATATGGCTTTTGTTTTATAACAAGCTTGCCGTTATCTTTCCTAAAATGGCAGGAATGCTGATAAACGTTTCCACCGATTGCACATTTTCCCAAACGAGTGCCAATGCTTACAGTCAGAAGGACTGACTGACACTCCATAGAACATTACTGCTACTGCTGCTGGGTTAAAATAAATAAATAAATAAATCTGTGACCTCCTTGTAATATAAAGGCTTTTGTTCTTTGAGTATGTTTCAGACCACATGCTGTGCAGCTTAATGAATTTCTGAGCAGAAAGGGTTACCAAAGCATTAGAGCGAACTCCATAAAAAATTCTTGTGTGTTTCTGTAATGTGTGTCTGTGCATGTGTATTTAAAACAAAAATAACCAAAGGTTCATGGGTTTAAATTTTGGACTGATTACTTTATAAAAAAACCCAATACATCTTCGACTGATCTACCTCTTGCGTACATATGGGTACAATTTGTCCTGTTATAATTGTACTGCAAAATAAAGGATAGATATTATGAAACCCCGTGCGTGTTATCAATGTATGTTTAATCAGAAAGTTTTGGCTTCCTGCCTAAGAAGGAACTTCCCCTCCTTTCAGTGATTTCACAATTGCCTCATTTCCCGTTTTTTTTTTGTCCAAGAAATGTTTTGCTACTATCTACAGTTCCTCAGGGTGTAAATTAGTTCACTGACAACTGCCTTTATACTGCGGAATCTGTTTCACATCTCAGGAAGGTGTTCATTGTAAGGTACAGTCGGCATTTTAGGAACGTTCCGGTAGATCGTTCAGATTATTTTATAAAATGCAATAAGAAAATCTATTTATGAACATTTGTTCATGCTGTGAAAACTGTAGCCATAATAAGGCATAATACAGCATTTATCTTACAACAAATGCTACCAGGATTTAGAGTTAACACTTAGTTAGAGTTAAGAAGACAGTCATCAGCCCAGATCTGCCAAAGCAAACAAAAGAGGGAAACACAAACCTCTCTGCAGGCTTCTGTAGTGAAATCATACACCGATGCTACCTACCCATCACCCCTTCATCAATTCCCAGCCCCCTCTAAAACCTTGTTATGGGGGAAAAAACATTCTGTGACTTTTTACTGTTTGCAAAACATGGCATCAGGATGACAAAGACCATGGGGAGAGCTAACCTGAGCCCTGAATCCAAAGGTCAGGTTAGACTGAGCAATCAAATAGTTTCCTGTTCGTGGAGGAGATGATGCACATTCTGTTTTACTGGAGTACTTGTTAGAAACAGATTGATTGTAATGTGATTTAAAGGTTGACAGAGTAACCTTTTATCACCAAATTAAAGGGAGGATATAAATAATCACCCTATATTTAAAAAACATAATGCCTAACCGTATTCAATTTTAGTCTCATGCTCACGGTGCTCTTTGGAATATAAACATACAGAATAAAACAAGACAGATAAAATAATTCAGGCAATTATAAGATTGGAATTATTGGCTTATGAGTGCTACTCACTGAGTAAATGGGAACATCTGCAGTCCTCATTGTGGACACACACACACTTACACACACACGTGCACATTTGTATGGCTGGATTATGACTAAGTATGCAGTTTGCTCTCATTTCGTAATGGCTTGGCTGCTAGCCGACAAACATGCACGCTGCAAGAGACGGAGATTCCAGCATTTTTGGTCAAGAGCCAGACTGGAATGTCACAAACTCTAGCTTTCTGCACTTGTTCCAAAACCTCCACACAACTTTTCACCTATTTTTTCACTCTTTTTTTAACAACCGGTTATGATATGATACTAATGCACTGTCTTATAAGCTAAGACAAAACCATAAAAAACAAATATATATGTAACGCATATACTACTAAACTAAATCAATCTTCTTAGACAAGAAATATTTATTACTAATTAAGAAAGAAACTAATTAGTGCATGAATGAAGGAGTAATTAACGAGAGATCCGACTTGTTTTGTTTAGAAGTGTTGTCTTTCCTGCTCAAAAGTCAAACAGTGCTTAATCTCGCAAAGCAAAACAGACAAGCCGCCTTTAGTCCCTGTCATAAATGCAAAGATAAGAAAGGTGGTTACTGTGTGCAATGAAATCCCCCCTTCCCTTTAAGCCACATCTTGTTCTTATTTCAGAGTGTCATTTATTGCCTTTAAATTTGGTTTTCTTGTGCAATGTCAAAAACAGGCAGTATACCGGCTCCACTGAGTCTGCCAAATGTCACAGACATCCTTTCATTGTTTGTTTGGTTACAATATCTAAAAACTCATCACAAATTGCATCTGTAATAAACTGCTGTAAAATTAATTAGTGGTTCAGAGAGGTTGTCCAGTGTATTTAAATTGATCACATATGGAAACACGTTGCGTTTCCAACAGCTATAATTAAGATGTTTGATAAAATTCTTGCTATTTGAGAAATATATTAAAACAGCATTTTCAGTACAGTATTTTCTAATATGTTGCGTTGTATTTTTTAATATTATTCAATATAGTACTCATAGTATTAAAATACTTAATGCTGAACCTCACACCATTCATGTTCCATGGAGAGCTGATTTCAGATAAGAAGAAGACGAAGAAGAAGAAGAAGAAGAAGAAGAAGAAGAAGAAGAAGAAGAAGAAGAAGAAGAAGAGGAGGGGATCCTATACCCTTGTGTTCCATTATGTGACCCTCAATTAAAGCTAATACTCTTATTTGAATTTCATTTCTATGCTTAAATTACACCGGTGCACACACTAATGCAGCCCCTAATGTACATTTCTCGTTTAGCCCTGGCTGAGGACGATCTGTCATAAATAAAGAATGAAAAGTCCATCCAGGCCCACTCCATATAGATCTGAGTTAGCTTAAGAGCTTGGCCCTTGTTGTATCAATCAAAATTATCCTCAGGGAACACACTTGAGCTACCATCCAGGGAAGATTAGAGCTCTACAGCAGCATGATTTCATGGCATACCTCTGTGATGTTAGTGGTGCATGTATTCAGCTAAATGTATGTAAATACCCTCAATTTTCTCATCTCAATATGCAGAATAAATCGAGAAATCTTCTATTTTGTACAGAATGTAATGCAATGTAAAATGCCAATGTTTTGATAAGGAAAAGTAATAAAGTGTTGGAGTAATCACTTAATCACTTCGCCAGCAAAAAGTTTTTTCAGAAGGATGCAGAAGGCAAAGCAGCCTCTGAGCGAAATTCCACAATGCTGAATCAACACAAATGGCACTAATTTTTACATAAAAAGTGCAGTGTTTTTATTTAACTCACTCCTTTATTGTGTTGTGGTGTGTCCAAAACTATGTGCATAACTGTTGATTTTTTTCTTTTCTTTTTTGTCCGTGCTACATGCTGTCATACCTGTTTAAACTGCTCCTCGTATGTCCACTCGTGGTGTTGGGGCTGCGCCTGAGGCGACTCGGGCTGCCGGACCGCCGTGTACGGAGCCTGAACTCTGGAGAGCGCATGCGCGCTTTTTGGCGACTCGGTGTCTCCGGAGTGCGCGGCTTGGCGAGGCGCGTAGTGCGCCAGAGGTACGTCGAAGACGTCGCCGTCATTCGCACTGTCATCTTCCTCCATGTCTCGCTCATCTTCGTCGTCGTCCAGGGCAGTGCGCTCGTCGTCAGCGTCCGAGTCGTCGGTGGCGCGCGTAGCCGCTGTTGCCATCCTGTGCGCCGCCAGAGCTCCCCTCACCGATGCCTGGTAGTGGCGGAAGGCGAGCTCGTGTTGCTGCTGCTGTTGCTCGAAAACAGCCCTGATGTTGTCTTTCTCGGCTTGGCTTCGCAGCTTCTCCTCGAGCGCCAAGCGGGCCGCCTGCTGCCTCTGCAGGTTCTCCATGACAGCCTCGAGCTTCATGCCCGCACCGCCGTGAGGTTGATGCGAGTGCGCGCCCGAGATGTGCCCGTGTGCACCGGAAGCCGCCACCAGCAGCGGCAGCGGGGTTGCGGACGAAAATGCGGCTTGCTGCACAGACAGGAATAAATCAAGACCCATAACACTAAACATGAAAGTAGGTAAACAAAACGTATCCATATCCACGCGCAAACGCAACTCGAAATGCCACCTAAGTTAGGACGGATGCGCTCGTGTCTAATGAATATCATTAATAAACTTAATAAAAACGGTGACCTTTCTGTAAACAAAGCAAAGACAGAATTTTTTTGTCTCTTTATAGTCAAAACAGGCGCAAGTTGCTGCGTAAAAGTTGCAAATGCGCAAATATCCAAATATATCAGCTGAGCGAGAGTAAAGAGATGTGATTGAGAAGGATTAAAGATATGAAACACTATTAAAGCTGATTATTCTCACAGTCCCACGATGGTCTTATAAGCTGTACATTACTGTAGGCTTACGAGCAACGTGAATGTAATGTAGACTACTGAAAAACAACCAAAGTCCAATTTAAGATTTAATAAAACTACAAAAACGATATCACACGCGTTAGCATGTTTGTTTGTTTGTTTGTTTAAGAATATAACAGCACATCGGATGCTTACCAGGGCAGATTTAGTTGCTATGCTCGTGTTGTCAACCATGCTTCTTCCCCCGTCAAAGGCAACGAATTGGCTCCAAACTGTCCCTCTTCAGCTCAAGTCAGACGTCGCTGTAGTCCTGCTTCAACATCGAGCTGCTGCGATCGCGTGGAAATTTGTGTGTGGGGGGGAAATAACTCTCTTTCTATATATACATACAGTATATCGGATTTGAGTCGGCAGGACGAGAAGCTTTCGGCAACAAGTGGCAAACTGTAGGTAGAATGACCTCTTGAGGCGAGAGAGATGAGCACCTCCTGCTACCGAGTGCTTTGTAACACGTCAATGAGTGATAAAACACTGAGGGCAGGGTCTAATACCACTAACCCAGGACACACACACACACACACACGTACACACACGTGCACACACACACACACACACACACACACACACACACACACACACACACACACACACACACACACACACACACATACACACACACATACACACACATACATACACACACACACACACACACATTGATGAGACATTTTGACCCATACTTGATCGTGCGAAGTACATTTGTACACAAATCATACAAACTTTTAGGAATAGTGCACTTTTTATAACTTTTAAAAAGAACTAATATAGTAATAATTATTGCAATAGGTAACATGACCTTCTCACAACTTTAGAGTCCCTGGCTCAGGATATTGTTTGTGCAGAGTTTCGCATGTTCTCCGTACATAAATGTGGCTTTCCTCAGCGTTCTCTGGTTTCCTTCCACAAGCCGGTGGGTGGGCCATCGATGCTAAATTGGCCATAGGTGTGAACAAGAGTTAATTTTCCCACCTTGTGCTCAGTGTTCTACATCCAGAGCAGTTTACTTTGTCCAGGATGAAATGGTTAGCGAAGTTGAATGAAAGATCAACGCTTCACAATGGCCAATTAATACATTCCCAAATTCTTCTATTGTCTGGAAAATAAACAATAACTGCACACTTAATGAATATTTTATAAACATGTACCACAGTTCTTATGTGTTCAAACCTTCGGTGAGATCATTATAAATTTTTATAACATCATACCAATAAACTAGTTTGATTTGAATCACGTGATTTCAAAACCACTTGTTAATAGTGTCGGATTTGGGTTGTATATTTGGTAATTGTCCAAAAAAAAGCCTATTGTTTTGGTTAACTAACAGAATGAGTTAACAAGATGCTAATACTGAATTATTAACCTTATATATGGCTATTCATATGACTCAGAGGCTGTTAATGTGTACACGTCATTATTTTTTGATGCACTTAGGAGCAGCTTGTATTAACTCATCACTATAAAAGCATAGTTAAGTATTTATAAATAGCTTTTTTGTGGACCTTAGTGTAAAAGGATATCAGAATTATTACTTGTTTTGCCTGACATACTACGAAAAAACTTTTTTATTGACTCATTTACCTCCATTTTCGACGTTGTTTTTGTGTTTAAGTCAATTCTTGGTCTACTTTCTTCCTAACCTTTTATTCTGTAATTTTTCTATATTTTTGTGGCTTTTGCTAACAGTGCTCCATCATTGTGAGACTTATAGAAGCAAAAACTGTAAAAACTGTGCAATAAATCTCATTAACAGATTTTAAGCCATATTGGGGAACCATTTCAGTATGATTGCTCTGGGTTTAAATGGTTTTGCAGTGCTATTTGTTATGCCCTGTGCCTTCTTAATCATGACAACAAACAAATTATGTGCAAACCAATCAAATATGTGCACTTAAAGAGTTTAGTCAGTTATTAATTACAGAGTGTGGTTAATACTGCTAGAGACATTTTTTTTGATTATTTGAGATTATTTGATGTTATGATTTTTTCATGATTGGTTGAAAATAAATCAAACATCCAGATTAAAATAGAAAACCATTACTTATAATGTTTGATAACTGAAAACTTTGATGACTAATAATAAAGAACCCAGCTTATTTCATAATAAAGTAGTACACTGATTCAATAATAATAATAATAATAATAATAATAATAATAATAATAATAATAATAATAATAATAATAATAATAATATTTGTAATAGTCAACCTCCATGTTATAGATTTGTGGTTAAAACAAAAGGTCACACATAGTGACACACAGATGATAAGTAAGGTTTTAATGATGTATTTATAAACCATCTCAACTGCCCTTGTCATGTATCATGATAAATATGAACAATAATAACCAACATACAAGCAGCTTGTTAATTAAATTAAATTAATTGATTAAATGTTATTAAATTAAATTGTTGTGAATGTAGATCTGCATCACGGTCCTATTATTAACCGTGTACCACAGTCTGAAATCACTTTTATTTGACCTCCAACCTAATGAATAAAACGTATTCTTAGTTGCATTCACAAATGATGTGATTGAAGAAATTGGATTAATTTAATATATATTGTGGTGCTTTTGTGTTTAGGAGGATGTTTACAAGATGATTCTGAGATCAAACTATATTTAAGTGTGAACACATAAAGAAATATTAAAATAGAAATAATATACTCAAATAGAAATAATATACTCAACTCAGTAACCACCGAGCAGATCATGCGTGAAGAATGAAATCTTTAATGTAACCCTACAGTGCCATCTAGTGTTCATTACCATTATTCACCATGTTCGCAAAATGACTCCATACAAAATCACACATTTAACAAGACTGGATTTTAAAAATACAAGTTCAAATCCAGCCTCACTCCTGTAGCACCAAATCCTCCATGAAAATGATTAGATTATTATATTATGTCATTGTTAATTGCATCATTGTAAATGACAATGCATTTTTTATGTTTGAGTGGATGGCTTAAGAAAGTAGGAGATTTTAATAAATAACTTTTTTTATGTTCTTAATTTAAGAATTTAAGGCTTTATAGATAGATAGATAGATAGATAGATAGATAGATAGATAGATAGATAGATAGATAGATAGATAGACAGTTATACAGACAGACCAACAACTAGATAGATAGATAGATAGATAGATAGATAGATAGATAGATAGATAGATAAATAGATAAATAGATAAATAGATAGACAGACAACTAGACAGTTATAGAGGCAGACCAACAACTAGATAGATAGATAGATAGATAGATAGATAGATAGATAGATAGATAGATAGATAGATAGATAGATAGATAGATAGACAGTTATACAGACAGACCAACAACTAGATAGATAGATAGATAGATAGATAGATAGATAGATAGATAGATAGATAGATAGATAGATAGATAGATAGATAGATAGACAACTAGACAGTTATACAGACAGACCAACAACTAGATAGATAGATAGATAGATAGATAGATAGATAGATAGATAGATAGATAGATAGATAGATAGATAGACAGTTATACAGACAGACAGACAGACAGACAACTAGATAGATAGACGATAGAGGGATGAATGGATGGAGGGATGGATAGATAGTTTGGGGGTTTTTAAGCACCCATCAAAAATATACAACAAATAATGGCGCTAGACAAATCTTCATTAGTAATCACTTTCCATGATTTGCTTTGATAATGTAGTGACAGTGAAGCTGAGAGATTTTTTAAAGCATGTAGACAAATATTATAACCCAAATATTCTTATTTCTAATGGCCAATCCTGGCAGTATACAAGAAAAAGCCCTGTAGTGTTTGACAGAGCTCTTTACCTTTAGAAGAATGGCTCACAAACCTCTATGTAGAATACATCAATTCTGCATGTTTTTGACACCGGATATCAGCATCTCAACTCTGAGTATAAGATAAAGTGCTCAGCAAAGGAAAGAACAATTGATGGAGGAAAGTAAAAGGACAGCAGATGAAGAAATCAATACTGATCAGGGATATTGATCACTGTGTGGAAATGGAAACAGGTTTGTCAAAGGGCATTTATCAACTCAAGTCTACTAGGAGACGAATCAAGCACACGATAATAGATGAACCACGTTATAAACTTTGTTTGCATTATATTTAATGATGTATGCTAATACCAAAAATATAGAATGAAATTCCAGCAGTGAAATAATCCATCATTAATTATGGAGAGTATTGGTTTAAGCATATTTGTTAGAATAACTTCTTAAAATTAAAGGTGTTCATATGATGCATTAGTGATCTTTTTCTACATAATCAATCAATAATAAAAAGGATAATCATCTGGAATGAAACCAAACGAGAGTGTGTGTGTGCCCTGCGATGGGTTGGCACTCCGTCCAGGGTGTATCCTGCCTTGATGCCCGATGACGCCTGAGATAGGCACAGGCTCCCCGTGACCCGAGAAGTTCGGATAAGCGGTAGAAAATGACAAGAATGAAGAAACAAGAATGAAGAAATGTTAGGCATACAAGCAAAACACATTTTTATTTATTAACAAATAATCTGTCATTAAAATAATTATATATCATTGTCTATTTATTTGCATAAACATTAAATCTACTGTGTAGTTGTTTAGGACTTATTGGTTCCTCTTTACTTACATTTTCAGTACCAATTTCCAAGTAGTGTTGTATTTTGTTTTTTTTTTTCAAATCAAAGTGCCACAAAGGTAAACGTAGGACTGACCGAACGGTACACGGTGATGTGCATCGAGCTGAAATACCTTCAGTAGTTTAAATAATGACTTAAATAGGTGCCATTAAGGGACATAAGGTGGAGAAATTGTGTTAATCTTGGTTTTTTTAATTTGTAAAATGTGCAAGTGGAAAAAAAACCCAGTAAATAAATGTATGAAAATATAAAAGAAAACAACCATACTAATGTTTCAAAAGCAGTTATCACAATGTTATTCATTATTATTAATTAATGTATATTATTTGGTACCTAGAATAGTTTACATTAACATTATGTAAGAAAATGCATTTTCTTTTAACACAGAACATCACTAATAACAACGACTGCCATATACAGTGAACGGGTTTTTTAGGGCTGTTCTGGGATTGCTGTAAGATTGTAATAAAATTGTGAAGTTTGTTTTATTGTTATGCAATAATCATTTTTTGCAGCTTAGGAGTTCAGGAAATCTTCCCCTACTGAAGCTGTGCTGTTTAAATGGTAATGTGAACATTTTCTATTCATTCATAATTAAAAGGATGATTCAGGCTGTGATTATGTGTGAGTCAGTTCCTATTTATAACAGACATGTATATTATGCATCAGAAGTTTCTAAAAGCATGAGATCCAGCAAATGCTCATAGCTTTACATAGCTGTAAGTCCTCCTTTACAGATCTGGGCACTGATCTTATCAGTAGAAAGGAAATAAGGAAAAAATGAAACAAACTAGATTTATTAAAGATGTTAAATAAATATGAATGAGATAACAATGAGTTTATATATATATATATATATATAATGTTATGTAATATTACATCATATTATCAGCATTCGGCACTATTATTGATCTGAGTTTGCATTTATATATGATCATTGTTGATCATAAATCTGAACAGTTCTTTCAAAGCGGTTATAGTCAGAATGTGGTTTATTTTTTATTATACACTTATCTCACTTGATTACGCTGTAATTAAGCGATTAGATAAGGAGAAGGAGCAGCAGGAGTCATCGATGATTACATATCTTAATGAGTGTGTTATGATATTGTTGGATGTTTATAAAATTGTTATATGACTCTATGACTAGGACCAGATTATGATTAATGTCCTTCCTCTTAACATAGCTCTGTGTATATGATGTAGACAAGTGTGTTTCAGGGAAATGGCCAGCAGATGTCTTACTTGTGTAACCATGTTTTCTGCAGAGACGTCTCTACTTCTAGGGCATTGCCGGTTTTTTAATCGTAAATAAATAAATAAAACACATCAATATTCATTCACTAACACATTATCATCAGTTCTAAGTGCTAAGAAAACATTCCTGTTTACAATTACAGTTAGTTCAGCAGCAGCAGCAGCAGCTGAGCTCTTGATACAGTTTGACTGCTGACAAATTGGATCCATGGATTCACACAGTTAATGGCCAGTTCTTTAAAATAACATCTAGATGTCACAGAATTGAGATCATTTGAGATTCATGAAAGCAGATGACAATTTTCTGACCTTCAACTGTCCGGTTTCGCTGCCGATCGTGGCCTCTGATTCCTGTTCTTGGCTGACAGGTTTAGATGCTGATGTGGTTGATGTGGTTTGAGTTGCAGTAGTCTACTTCTCAGGCCCTTCTCCTCTGAGCTCTGTACAGGTGTTCCAGATGTATAGACAGGTGTGTCTGATAAAGTGGCCAGTGAGAATACAGTATATTTGCAAAACTGTCACTAAAGCCGAACTCACTAAACTCTCACTAAAGCCGAACAAGGTCTTTAGGTTGTTTTAATGAATAATCTTAAGTAATATCAATGAGCTGACATAGATATCTGAACGAATTACAGATGTGTTTTTAACTTTCTCTGTATATGCTGTGTATCATCTTGATCATCTATATATGCTGTGTATCAGACGATCATCTCTTGATTGCACAAATAAGCCCTGATCTGAGAATACAATAAAGCTCAAACTTCTTAGGAGAGGAGTTCTTTTGGGATTTGCTACAGCAGAAAAAAACAGAATACAAGTCAAGGATTTATAGTCAGGCATGTTTAGTTTGTGTCATGAGTGATGTTGGGTCAAGCTGAGCCCATGAATGTGGCTCGAAAAGAACGTGAACCAGAATAGGGTTTATTGTGTAGGATTTTACTGGACTGTTTTTGGCTTTGTAGTCAAGCATCAGTGATTCATCCTGAAGCTCTACCTCAGCTTGGAGTGTCTGTGCTTTGACTCACTTTTTTGGTGTTGTCTGATGACGCCACATGTACACGCTAAAGATCTTTATTTCTCCATTTTCATACTTATTGGTTTTTATACTCTATCCAGAGTCTCCAAGAAGAGGATGTGTTCCCTTTTGAGTCTGGTTTCTTCTAAGATTTTCTAAGTTTTTTCTTTGCTACAATCTGTTCAGGTCAGAGATCGATAACTAGTATTTCAAAAAAGATTTCGAATTCTCTTGTATATAAAATGGAAATTTTGTGATGTCCACTAGAGATGTCTGGAAGAGATTTCATCTGGAAGGGCAGAAGGAAGAGAATAAGTTGTTGCTCATCAGAATAGCACTGGTACAAAGAGCCATATTAGGATAATACTTCACTAAGAATCACACCACTGAACCCCACATGACTCATCTTTGGGTAAAGTCTTTTCTATTTTAGCTGCATGCCTTTCCTATTAGTTTCCCTACACTTCCTGAATAAGCACAGAGGATAAATAACTAACAAGAAATCATCTCACCTGCCATGACAACGTGCTTCAGTCAATGTAATACCCAAGTAAACATTTAAACGTTAAAAGTTAATCTGTGACTATGTGATCCAAATGGAGGACTACACCTACTATCAGAGGAAAAAATACAGAATCCTGTGTAATAACTTGCTTAATATTCAAGCCTGCACTGGATTCCAAAACACTTTAACGGCCCCATGGGAATAATTTGGGTTGAATGACGTTAACAGGCTAAAGATAACACTTATTAAAGGGCCTGTTCAATAAACTGTGTGTCCACATACCCATAATTACCTAATAGCTTAATGCTCAACAAGTGTCCTGGGTAATCTATATGCAGATAAATTGCTTATTTGCCACAAACTTGGTACACAGTTTAGAAGAGATGTGAATGAAATATTGTGCCTTGCCTGGAAAGTGTGTGTGAGTCATTTTCAGTCTGCCACCTTAATGAGGCCTACTAAATCTTTCCATGTTTTCTATCTACGTTGAAATGTTGCACGCTGCCACGATATCAACACCTTGTATGCAAACAAAATGCGCTGTATACAAAGCAGGCATATGAAGTTCAATCTATTTAATTTTGTGGATTTTAACTCCAGTCTTTTCGAATCTGATCAGTTTTCTCCAAAACTGCTGTACTGTATTATATCATCCACTAGATGGCACTGTGTAAGAGCTTTTCATTTTGATGCTTTCCTTTTGGAAAGCAAGTATTTTGTCAGTGTCAATGGAGACAGTGAAATGATAATGTTGGCCACAAAATGAATAATAGTCGGTGTGTAGTTTTAGTCTAATAGTAGAAGACAGCAGATGTGTAATTAAACATCTTTAGATTACTCTTGAAGGATTTTTCACTTGTATGGACAGGTTTAGAAATGGATCAGTGGAACCTTTTGGCCTGCATTGCATTTTTGTGCAGGTGGTTGGTGGATAAACAACAAATAAAATCAAATTAAATAATAAAAATACCCTTCATGGTTCATACTTATCGAACAACTAAATGACACGTGTTTAATTACAGTGTTATTATAAGTTTTGGAAGTTTTTTCCCACCCAGATCCACACTATCCTGGATGTTTGTTGGATGCAGGAATCAGAAAGGAAAGCAATCAAAGGCTGAGGAAATAAGCAGAGCTGCAATATGCACAGTCAAGGTTTAGAGGTAAACGAGTCAGTCAGAGTCAGAGACTGAAGGTAAGTGACTGAGTGATACTGTAACTTTAAGAGAGAGGTGGGCTGCGCAGAAATGACGCAGGAATAATAATGAAAAGGATGCTTCAAAATTCCACACACCGACTGCAGCGTGTGTGGTTAACGAGCAGCCCAGTGAATACACACAAACAAGAGGAATCCCACAGAGCGCTGGGGCACTTTAGATGCAGATGCACGAAAGAAAGGCTGTGTGCTGGAGAGCTCAAGTTAACCTTGCAGACCATTTGATTCATTCAACTCAATAGAATAGAGACATCTCTATAGTGGAGTATTGACTTTGGACAAGTCAGATTTGTTTGGAGAGTTTCTGATAGTGGAATGAACAATTGCTTGAAAATCGTTTAGGTGAAAAAGTGACACTTTGTTAGTCTCAGAACATTTGGAAGAACCTGCACCATGTTGCGCTTCTCGTGTGTCTGCGTGTTCATTGTGTTGCTCCAGTCTTGCTCGAGTCAAGTGAAAGAGGACGTGGACGTGCTCGTGCTGCTTCCTCGAAGCAACTCGTATATGTTCTCGATCGCACGGGTCACACCGGCCATCGAGTACGCGAGGCAGCAGCTGGCACAAGGGCTCTTGTCCGGGCTCAATTTCAGCGTGCGCTATGTCACCTCCGAGTGCGGCGTGGATGCGCTGTACGCGCTGGTGGACCTCGCGCGCCACGAGCGCCCCGACCTGATCCTCGGTCCCGTGTGCGAGTACGCCGCTGCGTCCGTGATCCGCGTGGCGACGCACTGGCAAATCCCCGTCATATCAGCAGGTGCCCTGGCGTACGGCTTCAGCAACAAGAGCTCCGAGTACGCGCTGCTTACGCGCACCGCACCGAGTTACCTTAAGATGGCCGGGACGTTCGCCACCATGTCGAAGCAATTCGGCTGGAAGAGCGTGCACCTGATCTACCTCGACGACAAGGAGGAACGCAACTGCTACTTCACCATTGAGGGGGTCCACGCGCTCCTGGAAGGCCATCACGATATCTCTGTCTCCATGATGCACTCCATAGAGCCGCTGGCGTATGTGGACGAGATCATCAAGTCTATATATGAGCATGAAGGTAGTAACCCATGTACATTTATTATTATTATTATTATTATTATTATTATTATTATTATTATTATTATTATTATTATTATGTTATTTCTATTATTATTATTGTTATTATTATTATTATTATTATTATTATTATTATTATTATTATTATTATTACATTTAACTTTAGAACCGACATTAGACTTCAGCTTCCAGTCAGTATTTTTTTAATAACACGTCTGCATTGCTTCATAACATCACAACTTCTGTTCAGATTGGTAAGAGGTCATCTGAGTCATGTCGGGGAAAAATGATCAGAATTTTAACAGAGCAAAAGTTAAGGAATGTTCAGTACCAGCTGTATGATTAAACAGTCCCTCGAGCATGCACAGACATTCTCCCCCTTCAAGTCTTGCAGATTAAAAGAAGTACAGACATGCAATATGCTGTCCTCGTCCATCAGTGCTATTTAGATGATTATAAGAGACTGTCAAGCTTTCAGAAAGATTTAATATAAACTTCTTACAAATATTTTTTTTCCATCCTGCATCACCTTTCTTCAGCTGTAGAAGCTGTAGTACAAATTCAGTAACTAGAATAAAACTCAGAAGTTATATTGATATGTAGCTGGGATCATCTATCTTCTTTGCAATATTTGTAATTATGAAAGTGTGGAATGTAAACCTGCACCTGCAGACATTCGCTGGGAGTCTACTTGTTGATCTTGGTAAATACCCAATTCGCTACCTGAATACAGGTATTGAATACTGTGGTACACAATTATAGCTAGCTCTATAGTGTGGATACACCGTAACACACCGCACCATGTTGTACACATGCAATTTGTTTTTCTTTCCTCACTATGGAAAAAAAGTGTTTTCAGTATACAAGACACAGAAGGTTGTTGATCTGTCAGATAATATGTTTATATTCTTTGACCTGTTGCTCTGTATTCACATATGTTTGGTAACACACAATGCTTCTAATAGCGGTACCAGAGGGATTTATCATTAAGGAGATGCAGCAGTGCTTTAGTCATTTAGTTTTTAATCTATACACTCGACGCCATCGGATCATGCTAATCCTGCCATCAACACCATCATGCCTGTAGCTTTTTAACTCATGTAACTGTCAGAGCTGCATTACATTGTGGATGTATGAGTACAGTGGGTAAGCATACATTAATTCTACATTGGATTTCTCAATAATGTGGTTTAACGTCTCTAGGTATGTTTAGGAACTGACGGTAAACCCAAGCGCTATCTCTCATGTTTGAGATCATTGAAATGTTTCTTCTGTTATCATCATAAGAACTGTGTGAGCAATGTGACCTTCTGTGACACCACACAACTACAAATTTGAAAATACAGCACCAAACCACAATTTAGTACCAAAATTACCAAAAATTACTAAGCACATTACAAATATTTCAGTATAAAGAAAACTTAATGTGCTTGAGGGTGAAAAAGTTTGGCCAAACATCACGGTTTATGAATTGCACATTCTTGCATTTGTTAAGTTATAAACTATTGTATGCTACCTCCATGACTTCAATCTGTTTATAAGAGTTGTAATGAAGCTATTCCCAAAAAGCACCAGTGAAGATGCAGCTCCTGATATCCATGTATAGAGAATCGTATGCTGTGGTCAGATAAGACCAGTAATTGACATTTTGGCTGTGCACATCAACATGTTAAGCAACACAAAGGAAGCTGGGAACAATGATAAAGCACCTGATAACCACTGTATGCTTTAGTTCTGTTTTTTTTTTTCAGTAGTGGTCCAGGGGTGTATGTGAAGATTGGCCTTTTAATTTCTAACAGGATATTAAAAGTGTATTGCAATGACCATTTCAGTCCCCAGATTTAACTGCGAACAAAACCATGTGGTCTAAATTGCAGATGACATTGCTGTTCTTGGCTGCACCAATTAGAAATGAGTAGGATGCCAAAAGTTTGAAAAATGATCTGTAAAAATTTCCCAATTAAACTTCTAGCCCCATATTTGTAAGCTGACATAATATAAATCAAAAACGTCATTCTGATAATCAAATGTGCAACAAATGTGCAAATAATTCTACACTGTATTATAACAATACACTACAATATGCTGATATCAGATCTGTAAAATACAAACTGACAAATGGGAAAATTTGAATTTTTCCCCTGCCATTTGTTGCTTGATCACAATTCAGAAATACACTAAGAAACACTTATAAGTCATCAACCCAGGATTTACTCTGAGAACCGCCCACACAGACCAGGAATATCATCTGCTTTAACATGATCCACCGCCCCCATTACATGTCTTACTAGAGCAGAACAAGACTACAGAACAGGCAGAGAGAGAATAAACATCAGATCACTGTACAGTTCTACACATCACAGGATATTGTAACGTTAAACCAATATTTATTGCTCAGTTATACTGATCATCTTCTATTCTGACATCAGCATTCATCATTGTTTGTTTTTTTCTTAACAGACAAAGTCTAACTAAAAAGTAATGATTTTATACCCTGTAAATCTGTGACCACGCTTATATATGAATCTGCCATAATTATTATGAGGAAATATTTGATGCTTATAAATGGCTGTAGTAGAGGGTTTCTACAATAGCCTACTGGTGTTATTAATAACTATACTGAACCTGTCTGGTGGTAATTTCTTAATATCCTATTAATAGGCTTGTTTATATGTGATGGGAGTGGTATCTTTCAGATTGACTCCGCCCCCATGCACTAGGTTAGAGGGCACATTGAATGGATTGAAGAGGAGGAATATGATGTTAATCACATGCTATGGCCTCCAGCTATGATCATCACAGACATCTCAACTCAGTTGAACACCTACGGCAGGTCTCGGAGCAACGTGCTAGAACGCACTCATCACCACCAGTTGGTAGAATGGTCAGACCGCTGGAATTGAATCCTAGACATAGCAAACCATTTCAGGTGGTTTGGAGTGACTCAGAACAAACAAATTATTTCTCATCCATTTTGGTCCTAATTTTTTTGCCTAGATTACTATTCATTGGGTAAATCCTTCATGCCGATGGCTCTGCGCAGGCACGAGGGGATCAAAAAGACATAATCATAGTCGTTTTTAGAATCATCGATCACCAAAACCTGTGCTTAATAACTGTAAATAATTTTCGATCTGCTTTATTTACGCAAGACTTAGTGGGCTATTTTAAAGCAGTCAGAAGTCACACGCTTTGCAAGCTCTGGTTGTTCTTTCCATTCATTATGCCCCGGAAATCTTCTGAAAATAATTGTGCAAGCCTGGCTCCAAATATCTCATCACTGTCTTTTATCATTTGGGTTTTGTCCTAGATTGCATTTGGTGATCTGATGATAACACCATTCAGTGATACTACCTTGACATAACGATCGGCAGTGTTCTCATGAAGTCACAAAAGCCTTTCTATTCCAAATTCAAATCAGACAAATCAGGAGGAGTAACCCAGCATGACTGTCTTAATCATGTGGATTTTGCCATGGGCTGCCAGTGGCACCCAGCTAACTTCTTGTAACTGCAATACTACTAGTATTCCACATGCAGCAATAATTTGTGTTGCAGAATGATGACCATGAGGAAGGAGTGAGAGGAAAAACAGTCTGGTGATGTCTCTCATAATACAGTTACACATTACGGGTCGAATTTTGCTGGTCTTATCTAATGGAGCAGCCAAGAGTAGATCATCCTGACTGCCTTGAGAAATGTTTGTTTCCAGGTAAGACATATAGTGTAGGTGGTGCTACTTTGGGACTGACAATCTCAGCAGTACCATCTGTTTGCTGTGCCTGAAACAAACCCGGTGAACAAAATGGACACATTTTCAACAAAGAAAAATGCAAATGTTCCAATGAGGAGTGATTGTTACTCTCCCACCATTTTTTTAAATATCTGGAATTGGATCATATCCAAGAATGATTATGTACTTAGCTTATTTTGGGGATAAATATTTACAACTTCTTGGCTAGCCAGCACTGTTTTAGGATGTTAGTCATCTACTTATGTTGCTTGCTTCTGGGTAAAATCAGCCTGTAAGCAGCTGGCCATTTTCTTTTCCATTCCTTCTGATATAAACCTGTAAACATTAGCAGCTATCAGTGGTTATCAGTGTATAATGGGGAAGCAAGCAGCAGGGAAGCTACTGTGCCTATTTCCCAGCAGCAGGATATGCAAAATGAGATCACATGAACAATATATCAGGCACTTTTCATATTCTGGTGGTCTTTCATATTCTGGAGGTATATCAGGGTGGGGAAAAATCTCTGCATGTTCACTGCATTACTTAATTAAGTGTTAATCAAATGTTTTTAAACTTGATATTTTAAAGCTAAACAGTGAATGACATTTTCAATAAACAAACTTCAGTCATAGATTAGAACAACTATGTTTCCCAGATAAAATCTACTCATTATGAAGAATCTGGTAGCAATGCACAGTTACTAAGCAACCCATTGCTACCATTTGTTTTACAATTACAGGTCTATGCATGTCACCAAATAGATTTTGTTTTCTCTCCTGGAGAGTTTTTTGTTTTTGAACTTTCAGAAATAAGCTGGAAGGCTTCACTGGGAACATAGACATGGCGATAAAGATGGCAGTAATATTGTCTATAAGTTTTTAGGTGTTTAGTCCTAAATCTGTTGAGATTATAGGTGTGCTCACACAAATCTAGTTAAAAAAAAGTTGTAAGTTTTGATTCATATAAAATTCATTCATTATTTTTGATAAATTAGGACCAGAACACAACAGAAAAATATTTAACGATAGGATTGTCACATGTGACCCATGGTACGGTACGATGTATTAAAACACACATTTAGAGTTAGGATTTAATGCATAACATCAAAGTTAGTACCTTTTTATTACTTTCATTACAGCAGATGTATACAGTCATACCCTTTCTTTCTTTCTTTCTTTCTTTCTTTCTTTCTTTCTTTCTTTCTTTCTTTCTTTCTTTCTTTCTTTCTTTCTTTCTTTCTTTCTTTCTTTCTTTTAAAACTTGTTTCAAAGTGCTGACACACAGGTGACTTCTTCCATAAATGCAAAATAAACATCTCATGACAGAAAACCTCTTTATGTTTAATTAGACATGTTCTTTTATTTCTCTTTCTTCAGTTTTTAGGTTCTTGCATTAATAAAAACCTGTGATTTGAATTACATTTAACCAAATGAACATTCAATAAATATAAAACCACTTACAGATTAAAACGATTTGGTGTTAATGAAATGATCAGAGACACCTATTCGGTTAATCCAACTTACTTAAGTACAGTTAAGAGACTAAAACTCATCTCTTTCCTTTAATGTTTGCATTGCTTATAAAGTGTCTCATTACTCTTAATTCTGATTATAACATTTCTTGATGTTAAGTGTGTTTCTTGGAGTCTGTAGGGGTGCATGAAGTAGCTTAGTAGTTAAGGCATTACAGCACTGCTCAGAAGGTTGTGAGTTCAAATACCAGGTTCTTGGGCCCTCTTAACCCTCAGCTGCATTTAAGGCATTTGGCATTTGACTCCCTAATCCAGAGAAACTTGAATTTTAAAGGTCTTGCTCAAGGGGCTCAGCTTGGTGGTCCTGGGATTTGAACTCACAACCTTCCAATCAGTAGTCCAACACCAAATGCGAGGCACTCTGGATAAGGTTGTATGCCTTTAACATTTAAACGATACTAATAGATTATTTATTTACCTGTCATTTCGGTGGCTAATACGGTGTTAATGAATCGACAGGTGCCTGCAAATTCCTGCAGCAGTATCATAACGTATCCATCGCATTACAAAAGTAGTTCATTCTTACCACTCTAAAGTTGATTATTTTCCCATAACAGCACTTCTCAAAGTACTTTAGTCCTCTTGTACCACAGCGTTGTGCCAGTGATTACACTTATTTATAGGTACATTTATCCTAGATCTGCACTGCCTTTAAAGAAAACCCTTTATAGAAAGAATATGTTTACGTACATATGTTATATAGATTGGGATTCTCACACAATATTCTTTTGTTGCTGACATTACCCTCTGAAATGTTTTCATTGAAGCAATTAAAATCATCGGTTGTTATGTAAGATGATGTATTGTTATGTAACCAACACGCTAGGCTTGAGATTTCTATATACAGTGAATCAAGTGTACATGAGATAAGTGTTGCAATGTGTTGACAGTGAATGACATGCACTTCATGCCATGAGCTGGCCCAGTACAGGTCTGCTAAGTGGTCCTTGGGGGGTGTAGACGAGGGAATTTACTGAGCAGAGATATTATTCCTAAGCAGAGTTATTATATGCATGCCACAAGTTTGTACAGCAGCATTGTACACATACGTGCCCTTACGGCACCGCGCTTTCAAAACGACCCTCGGGCCTGTGAAATGTGGCACGGCTGACAGTGAGCATGCCATGTGCTGCCCCTCACATTCCGCAGCTCATTTGTAACTAGTGTCAGTGGGAAAATCCAGATTTCTGAAATATTGCTGGCTGGGGTTGTACCCCATGGAATCAGCGTGGAGTCAATACAGGGCCTGTAGTGTTGTACACACTCTGTAATTAAAGGGTGCTATAGAGCACGAGTACTGAGGTGAAGTTTGTCCCACACATCGGAGGATATTTCAGGCGGCACGCTACACTGACAGAGTTGTGGGGAGTGTTCCAGAGCTCTGAATCTTCCTATTTATGGGACACTTAAAGATTTTTTTTAAAAATCTGTTTGCATACTTGTTTGTTTGTTTATTTATTTTTGACCACTTTGCTCCATGGGAAAATATTTCATACACCAAACTTTTTTTTTTTTTTGGTTATCTGTGGAAAATGAAGCTATTTTGCAACATTTACAAGGCATATGCTTTGCATAACTACGTGTAGATGCTGAGTTACCATGTACACTCCGGATGACATAAATATGTTCCTGGCAAATTGAATGGTTTGGTAACCTTTGATTAAAAGCCAGTGAATATAAGTTTAACAAAGTTGGGCACTGAGCACTGTGTCAAGAAGGAGCTCCTTAATATGCAGTTTTTGATTCATGGATTAAATTGCTTATGAGAATGGTGTGATTTATTTTCCTCCCATTTCACGCACATGAGCAGAAAATCACATGTAAACAATTCATTATTATGTCCGGCTGTAAAAAAACGGAAATGCACGTACACGGCCCTGCCAAAATTGCAGGAAAACACAGTGACATCATCATCATCATCATCATCATCATCAACAAATACAAAGACTTTAGCAAGGTTACTCACAAATTGCTAATAAGCTTTTCCCCCCCTTTATTTTACAGTGATAATCATGTGCACACATACAGATGTGGTAAGGGAGATCATGCTGATGGCCCACAGACAGAAACTGACCACCAGTAACAGACTCTTCTTCAACATCGAGTTATTCAACTCCTCATCGTATGGTAAACCTCTTACACACTTTGTCTAATACGACGTGGTGGTAGAGATAGAGAGCTTATCTGCATAGTCATGTACAGTAGATCCACCTCAGTGTGCTGTGTTCACACTCTGACCCTGAAAAATTCAGGACAACACCTCCAGCTCTTCTGTTGGAGAGAGATTACCATCAGGAACTAAAGGCTCTAACGAGACTGTGTTCAGGACAAGGGCTAACTATACAGAAGACATAACTGTACATCTGATCATTTAAATAAAATTATTTTGATTACTGATTTCATTTAGTGAATTATTTGTTTAGATATTTATCCATTTATTTGTTTAAATACAAAAAAAAAGTCCCAAAAAAAAAAAAAGATATTAAATGAATATCCCGTGTTTCGAACAGTGTGTGTTTATCTTTTGTGATTTGTTCATGTAAATAACAAAACAAAACAAAAAAATCCCCAAAATATTATTTCACAGGCGATGGATCTTGGAGAAGAGGAGACAAATATGATAATGAGGCCAAGGCTGCATACGCTTCTCTGAACACGGTGACACTACTGAGGTCAACCAAGCCCGAGTTTGAGAATTTCTCACAGGAGATGAAAAAGAAGATCGGTGTGGATGTTTGTGAAGGCTGCAGTAATGTACGTAAGTCTTTAAAACAGAACAGTACGCTAATATTCTTTGTATTCTTCGTTGTTCATGTTAGAAAATGATTCTGTACAATTTCAGTTAATTACGTTAGAGCTTATTTGTCTAGTTGATTCTTGTATTCAATGTAACACATCTTCTATATCATCTTGTGTGTATGAAGCACTTGTTATGAAGTGATTAGTTAATGCATCGACTCCTTTTAAAGGCTTTAAAGCATTAACGGTTTCACTCGCAGAACAAACTCATGAAGAGGTTCATGAATCTTTACAACGTGTACTGTTTTATACTGTGTATTTCTTTTCTGTTCCTATTTCAATTCTAAACCTAATCTGTTCTGTCTGATCTGGAGATCTGTATTAACAGCACAATCACAGAAAGGTTGGAGAACGTATTCTGCATGTCCATTTTCTCCTTAATTTGACCAACCAGCCGTCTCTCCACTATCATATAACAGTTACCAAACCAAGCAGGGATTAGAGACACGTGAAGCTGAACTCCTGCTCTTGCTACGTCACAGAGCCACATCACACATTTAGAGAAAAGTTCTGGAAATCTGCCCTCTTTCTCATACTTGTCACAAATGCCCACATTGGCTAGTGTTGCTATGACTGACAAAAGAGAGAGAGTGTGACATCCCTCCCACCCAGAGAACCTAGCCAATTAGTTTGCTCCCTTGGCTCCTGGCCACCCGGGAGCCTGTATCCTGTTATTTTGAAGTGTTTGAGGACCATCTGGACTTACCCAAACAAACTTTACAACATTATCACAGCACATCACTAAAATCACTCAAGTAACGATGAAATAGATCATGTACAGTATATATATCAGCACCAACAATAAGAAGAATAAAAATATCGATAATGAATGTATTTCATGTTTTTTCATCACTATGTATTCTTAGTGCTTCTCATCATGCAATAAAAGTGTTAGAGTGTAAGAGTGTCAAAAACGCACAATATGGACACAATGACAGAAAAAAATAATAGGAATGGAGAGAAATTTATTTTTTTGGTCAGTACACTAGCACCACCTAGAGGTAGTCCAGTCAATTAAAGTGACTGTCTATTGTGACCTGATGAGGATGTGTAAATGTTCAAGCTGGAACAATATAGATAGAATTCTTTATTGTAGCATTAACATTCTTGAATAATAGGAAATGAATATTTCATGTGGAGTTTGAATAGAGTTTGAATCAGATTCCATAAAGGATTGTAGGAGTGCTGCAGAGTGACAGTATACAAGCATCAGCGAAATATGAGTCTAGGCATTACGAGATGCCATGGCAAAAAAAAAAAAAAACATCTTTGATGAATTGGCTTGGGGAGGTTAATAAGTTCAGCAGAGTCCTTGCCACTTTTAGCTGGCTCACTTTGCCAAATCAGCAGGAGCCTCAGAAAGCCTGAGGTGGCCTTTGGTTAGGGACGGCTGGCTGGTGTATTGCTGTCAAAAAAACAACTGCACATGAACAAAGACCATTCTTATTCCTGATACAAATGTCAAGCCTACAGCGAGCCAAGCACAATTACTTTATTGTATAAGCCCTACACTTTACACCTCCCTAGTGAAAATATGCCCTTAGAGGCCAGAAGTCTGAGTTTAATTTGCCAGATCACAAATATGTCAGGGGCTGGTTTGCTTGTAGCAGAGGCTTGTAACATCTGTCCGTTTATGCCGAGTCTGGTGTTGTGTCGATGCATACTAAATTACTCACTACGCTAAAGAATAACTGCTTTATTCATTAAGGAAGGTGATAACTTTTTTGGATCGCCTTACAGTCAGGTCGTGTTCTTTCGGCGAGCCAAGACTGTTTTCAGCAATTCATGCATGCTGCATATGCAAAGTGCTCAGCATATGTATGAAAACATTTTAATGAATGCTTGCCTGTCTAAATCAAAAGATAAAAGATGCTGTTTTTTTTATTGAGGTGATCAAGGTGAGCTAAGATGAATTAATATCATAAAAGAGAATTGGAACTTGAATCCTTAAAACAAATCCAGTGACAAAACTGCTTTACCGATTTTTCTAAACATCCACAAACACCAGAGACACAAAATCGAGCGATGAACGAGTGAAGGGACAAATCTGCAAACGTTGGGAATGTTCCCAATCAGAGAAAAAATGGCTTATAACTGCGTCCCTGTCTGCATTATCCATTAGATACAGCAGGATTTGTACAAAGAGAGATGTAGATAAGAGACAAAGACACTCGTGCTGCAGCTTCAACAAAGCACTCCAGCTCTCTGCCCACGCATCATTATATAGGACGCTTTTTATAACAAACCGAGCGACCTGCTGGAGCACCGTTCAAAATCAAACCCTACCAGACCTAACGGGTTTGAAATAATTATTCAAGTTCCCATTACATGGCAAATATTTGTATGCACCGATGACCAGTAGGTGGGTCTGTTGGATTACAACACAGTTATTGGACAAGTATAATATATTTTATTATTACAGAAGTGTTTTCCAGAAACAAAAAGACATAAAATCATAGAGAAAAGACTTATTAACGTAGAGGTGACAGTTTCGATGGGTAGCAACATTTATGTTTTTTTTTTTATTATTCTGCTTTTTGAATTTTTTTTAAAAATTCACAAATGATTGAAGATTATTGCAAATCACAAATTAGCACTGGATTGACAAGGCTTGGCATGAGTGTGTCAAAAGGGTGGTGATTTCTTTTTAGCATTATCTCAGCCCTTGAATGTGCGTCACTTGCAGTCTGTCAATTTGAAGCTTGGCAGTGATATTAATCCTGAGTACTTACACTTTTTTTTAAACACAAGTGTTTCAGAGAGGCTGTTTAAATGAAAGAGTCATATAGTGGCAACGTTATGAACTATAAATCAACGTTTGACTAGACTTCACTAAATCAGACAAAGTGTGAACAAAGTGCTACAATTTATAGGACACTTCTGCCTGATAATGGTTGACTGAGCGTGTCTCTGGAGACATATTCAATGCTGAATTAATCACTGCACTTCCATTCACCTCACAAACTGTGCACATAACGATAACACCGTACTTGATTGCCTATTTTTTTCGCTCAAAGAATGAACAGATGACTTTATTTATGGGGTGTTAAGGAAATCAGCAGTCTCATGGGATCTAAGATGGCTGTGACAAATTTGCAAGAAAGGACGGGAAGTCACACACCCAAAATGTATTATAGATAATTAAATTTTGTCTCATACTTCTTGAGCTGAACTGTGTGTCACCATGTTCAGGACACTCAGTTACACAATGTTGTCTGAACCAGTGAAACCGACCCTTGTTTTTTTTTTTTTTGTTGTCTGTTAGCTACATTTAAATGAAAGCTGTGTTATACGGTCGTAAATGTATGCCGAGACTGGATAATTCTGCACCAGAGCGAGGAAGGTGACATGCGGTTGCTCGTTTTGGTGCGTGTCCCAAAGGAAAGGGCTACAGGCCTTCAGAAACACTGAAGTCTAATGAGCATAAGAGCATAGGTTTGGTGCCTTTGAGCAACCTGCCTTAAGTTTATTCTGAACAAACACATAAATGCTAATACTAACAATGAATCTGTTATTTACAAAAAAATGACCTAAAAACCAAAAAAAAAAAGAAAAAAAAAAAGAGTCATAAGAGGCATAAAACCTTTCCTTTCCTTTACAAAGTAATTTGTCCAGAAGGATTTCTTCATTTTAAAAAGGCTGCAATCTGTGAGAGAACAGAGCATAAATCAAGAACCCACAAAAAGAGTGGGCTCTTTCCAGAGTAGATGTCACCCCTTGTTTTAACATCTCTTTCTTATGACACGTCAGGCTGAAGCTCTGGGTGGTCTCTATGGCTGGCTTTTCCTCAGCAACCTGACTATCAATTCAGTGAGGATTCCCAGGCTTTTGTGGAATTGTTTTCCCCCAATACTTGGCTACAATATTGTCTGGTCCAAATAGAGGAGGGAGCGAATCTGACCCGGCTGACTGGTTCCATTCTTCCTACCACAAGGCAGGCCATTAAGACAGAGCATTTTTCTCTATATTTTTTGAGTAAAAGCCATAAATTAGGCCCAAATCTGAGGACTGAGACAGAGCCCGTTCACATATGGTGCGTTACTAAAGCTGTTACCAACAGCGCCTGATCTGAAATGCCAGCAGGGTTTATGTTTCACAACGACATATTTCAGATGTGGAATGTCCATCCAAATACATTGTGTTGCTGAATTGCAAAGTGCGCTTCCTGTAAAAACATTGTGGGCTTCATTATCTGAATGCTCAGAGACGTCTATGTGGCTCACACATCCAGAAAAGAACATGTATATAAACAGTCCTATAACTATATCAGCTTTTCCTGCTGTTCCACTCGTGTTAAGCAGTCGCCAGTGAACCTAAATACACGGTGATCCCCACCAGTCACTGAATCCTGAAGCAGCAGTCCTACTAAGCCTGGGTTTTAGTATTGTTTGCCTTGGGATGCTCACACACAACATAGCGTAACACAGGAATGGACCAATAGACCCTATCATAATACAAGCAACTATTCATGTTATTCCTTTGGTATTTGAATCTCTTGTGTATGTTTCATTCAGGCTTTTATTAGCAGCAGTTAAAGACTTTAGTGCTATCAGCAAACTACTATACTGTCCTGATTACATATAATTTCTGGTATATTCCTCAACTGATCGATGGATAAATTTAGTACATCGTAACTTAACGAAAACTAGAAGTTGTCCATGATTAAAGTAATGCTTGTGGACATAAAAGTACAGTGCATGCATAATAGGTAAAAAATCTATAATAAAGGTACAAAAATGTATGATTGACGGTGCCAGGATTTTTTCAGAGAACATACAGATGTGGAATATATACATGTAGAATATATCATGGACATAAATTACTATACACATAATATATAAACAAAAAAATGTAGTTTAATTCATAATTCTATAGTTAAAATGTATACATGTGCCAGTTAAACACGCTACTGTACTATAAATAAATAAATATCAGTGTGCATATATTATACATACAAGTATTATACAAATAAGTAAGTTTGTGTGTGTGTGTGTGTGTGTGTGTGTGTGTGTGTGTGTGTGTGTGTGTGTGTGTGTGTGTGTGTGTGTGTGTGATAAATAAACCATGGGTAATTTTTGCATTCTGAACATTTTATGTTACTATATATTTTAAAATCCACTGTAAAATAAATATTTGTACTATCTAAAACTACTTTTTTCTACCACATGCTTTCATATTAAATACTAGGTACTTTGTTGTAATAAATTTATACCAAAAACATTTTTGCAATTTCTGACATTAAACTGTAAGGGGATTTTAACCTGTTTTAAGCCTTTAGCTCTTAATATGTTTTAGTCTTTATTTATTTTTTGCCCTTTTTTGTTACAGATAAACATGTTTATGGAGGGTTTCCATGATGCTTTACTGCTATATGCGCTCGCCTTAAACGAGACAATCCACAGCGGTTACAGTAAGAAGAATGGAACGGAAATCACACGTCGAATGTGGAACAGAACATTTGAAGGTACAGGAAAAAAAATATTTATTTATATTG
This sequence comes from Tachysurus fulvidraco, assembly GCF_022655615.1. Lineage (NCBI taxonomy): Eukaryota > Metazoa > Chordata > Actinopteri > Siluriformes > Bagridae > Tachysurus > Tachysurus fulvidraco. Next base: position 6,450,602 of record NC_062526.1, read on the forward strand.
CTGAGTGTTTCCTGAAATGTGTGACCATTCAGGAACACAGATCTGTGATGGAACCAGATGGGAAAAAGTAAACAGTAGCACGCTTTACGGTTCACATTAGAAACTTAATTTTAGATCAAATTAATAAGCCCAACATCCTAAAGTGTATGGAATAAAAATATCAATATCAATCAATATCAATACAATTTTTAATTCACTTAAGTAGTAAACAAAGTTGTCAAATATTCTTTCATTCATAAGCTTCACTTCCTAAGCAGGTGATCAGCCCTGTCTGCTGCACGAGCTGTTTCCATCAACCGCAAAAACCAAAACCAATAACATAAAATAACAATGTTTTAAGGGAATCATCAGGAACAGGGTCATGTTTTCTTGTTAAATGAAATAATATTTTAAAAATGTCAAGAATTTGGGAACACAGACACAGGGATGAAATTACCATTTCTGCAGACTGTGCCAACAAAACCGACGGGAGGCGGATGAGATTTCCTGTTGTATTGGCCGCCTGGAATTTTCTCGAATGTTGCCGGTGTTTTCCTTGGAATGTCTGACTATTTTGGCTAATTAATTTTCACATTCCTTGCATTCTATTGCACAGGGATTACTGGCCAGGTGTCTATAGATGCCAATGGTGACAGAAATGGAGATTTCTCCGTTATAAGCATGACAAACGTTGAAACTGGAATGCATGAGGTAAGAGAACTGCTTGATTATGCCTGTAGGGTATGTGGACAGGAGGTTGTGAATACTATTATAGTGTTATAATAAATTACACGTTTTTACACAGTGTCATTTTAACCACTTAAACTCCCTGAGTTTTAAACTATTAAATAGAGTTGTTAAAGTGTAAGTATGCATCCACTAAGTGGTCCATGGTGTTTTAAATGGTCGTTAACAAATGACTTTCTGATTATAGGACCTTATTTGTTTAAATTTCTAGATGTTATTAGGCTCATTTTAAATTATTCTCCTGAAGATTAATATCATATACAAGGCAATGTACCACTGCTTACGTGTTAAAGCCTTCGTAAGGGAATTCCGATGAGTCTACATGCTCAAAACATGCAAGTGCTTTACCATACATACTGTAACCATCAATATATTCTGCCAACCAAGGACCGTATTCAGACTTGAGTTACATATGAACAGTGAATAGTTAATACCAAAATTGCACCAATTGGTAATCAGACCCCAGACGTAACTCTGGATCTGTGTGCTGTCAGACATTTTCGGGGGGTTGTGCACGTCTATCCTTTAAACCACAGAGACGTTTTCTGTCCAGAAGACAAAAATTTGTCAATATTTGATTAATTTGACCAATTCAAACACTGAATTAAGAGCATGATACAAAGAGTTACATACGGTGTTTAAATTTGAATGTAGTATCTCACAGCCACATGTCATCCAAGAATAATTATATTTCTTCTCAAGTCATTTGTTCTAATTCTCCAATAGTTCAAACAGACTTTTATCACCCTGCCGGTTTCCCACTAGATCCTCGTGCATACAGTAGGATGTGCCGGATCAAGTGCTATTTTATCTTAAGCGTTAGTCTAAACATTACAGAAAAAAACGTATGTCAGGTACTGTACAGCTTACTTCTGAAGTAAAATCATTCACTATGAAAGCTACAACTAGCAGCAGGTCATTTTAGTAATGCGTAGCTGTGTAAACTGTCCTGTTATAAAAAATTTACATCTTTTAACCTTAAGCATCCAACTCTGAAGTGTTTGAGGCTCTTTTTTGTAAGGCTCTTCTTTATCAGCTTCTTTGTGTTACACGGCTATTTTATCTGAATTATTGTGTCTTTTGTGTTTGCTTAGACTGTCATGAACTACTTCGGCACTAATGGAAGTTTTCAGGTCTTACCTGGCTTTAATACTGAACGGTTCACACTGCGAGGAGCACCGAGGCCACCTCTCCCAGAACACGATGACCAGTCATGTAAATTACCTCTGATATCTCGGTCTTAATGTCTATAATGTGACAGTTTTAGGCTACATGTTACTAATAACTTCATTTTCTCTCCTAAGCAGGTGGACTAGGATTATCAGCAGTGACTGGAATCATAGTTGGAGGACTTCTTGGAACAGCACTACTTTTGGCATTCTACTTTTTTAGGTACAAAATAAAATAAAATATTGTTTAGGACTAACCATCTAAAACAATTTCTAGTATACTAGTCATTGTTAGGAAGTGTTATTTTGTTAAAAACTCTATTATACTTTATGGAAGTACACAGAAATACTAGGTTACACACCTATTAGAGTGCAGAGTAAAGTAAACAAAGTGAGGAAAGCAAAACTGCACATGTTAGTATTTAGACCTGAGAATCTGAGACTCGAGCCCAGAGCAAACGTGAAGACATGGCAGCTCTCAAGCTACTGTTTGAGATGTAACGGTGTAATATGACGTCTCATTCTGCTGCATGTCAAGATTCATTTCTCAGCATTTTCTACTCTGTATAAATGAGAAATAGAGCAATTTGGTAAACCTGATGAAACACAGAACTTTCTTAAGGATGTATTTCTTAAAGCTGGAGTCAGTACTGAAAATAACTAACAGACCTTGAAGCAGTTTTTTGCTTCCCAATAAGGGACTTCAAAATAATCTAACACATCTTTTATCTGATCTCCTTTCTCAATAACAAGGATGTTTATTTTATCATTATGTAGATGCAGGAAAATGTGCTGCATCCCGAACTTGATGTCCTTTAAACACTACAAAAAAAAAAAAAACATTTGATGGGCAGGAGTGAGGGACGTATTAAAGCCGCGTATTGTTTGAATGCTGATAAAAGACTGAAATCTTTTTTGTATGTGGCCAGTATAATAAATTTAACAACACGGTATCCACCTGCATTATTTAGCAGCTTATAAAATAGAACTTGATCAAGCACATCTTAATTTTTTTACATGATGAAATAGAGACATAAATAAATACAAATTTGTAGATATTGTCGAATAGTGTCCGAATTCTTCATATTTTTGATTCTGGAAAATCTTCCTGTCCAGTCCTGTTGCCCTATGGGATAGCTCAATGGTCATTGGTTCCATACTTCTGAATCTCTCAGTAATACAAATACTGAGAATTCAGATGTTCTTCTCTTTTGGTGTACTGCTTCTAACCTACTGTTTAATAGGGTAGCAGGAATATTCAAACACAGCACTAGACAGATTAAAACCCCTTGTTCACAAAGATATTTGCAGAATCTGTCAAATCTGTGGAAATTCTAAATGGGCCATACAAAACAATCCCTGATCTATCGAGGTGTATCGACTACAAACAACAAAATGAATCGATTATATGAGAATTCCACATTTCTAATCAAAATGAAGAGTAACGCATATATGTTCTTTAGAAAGAACTACAGGATAACCATTGAAAGGAGGGCACGGCGGGAACAGTGTGATGGAAAACATCGCCAGTTACGAGAGGACTCCATCAGATCCAACTTCTCAGCAGCATAGGTTCTGCCACATCACCAGACAAATGGAAGTGAAGGGGAAGGTGTGCATCAGATACGTCCAAAGACTCAATAAACACCACCCTTGGATTCCTGAAATATTTCAAGACATACTGTAGTGTTTTTTTTTCTTGTAAATGTCTCTTATTTTTGACTTTTGTAAACTCAGGAATGTTGTATTAATTAAGGAGAGCTGCTCTTAAAAGCTTGCTTCATAAAAAAAAAGGATCTGTCTGTTTTCGCTCAGCTACAGACTTTGTGCCTTTTAAGCAAGCTAGCTTTGGTGAGGAAACTGTCCCATTTTTCAGCAAGTCGACTGAAATGTTGGGTTGGTGGAAACTGGAAGCGATAAATTAGGGGCATCTCAGTGATTCAGATGAAAGGAGAGGAAGTAATTTGTTAACGATGAACTGTTCTTTTATTCATGCCTCATTATTATAAAGGTGAGGGATGAAAATCTTGCTTTTCTCTCATGGTTTGAGGGAGTGTTTGACAGGGACACTGATCGACACGATAATATTTGGAGTTAAAACCAGAAGATCATGAGCTTGTGTACAGTATAGTATAATAAATCGTAAACCTGAGAGTAGCATATTTTACACTTTGTAAAGTTTGCTGACAAATAAATCTAGATAATTTTAGAAGCCAGTCTGTCAGGTCATTGGGGAGATTTGGCTCTTAAAGTAAAAACAAAAACAACAAAAAACACTTCCTCATCAAAATCTTTTTGGAAAAAAAGCTATGTTTATAAGGAGAATTTATATTGCACATGTAAATGGTTAAAAATCATATATGTATCTAAATTTATTATGTCAGGAAATGTTCATAAGTACACTATCAGATTCATATCAAATGTACTTTTTTCATTGTGTCAAATGCTATATCCTAGGACTTTATTCAAGATTAATGTAATGGCAACTGTGTAAGTTACTGATGTAAGTAAATGGATCAACATAAGATTGTGATTGTGATGTTATTTATTGATTTTTTTTTGTAGAGGTTTTAATTTCCTAATTGTTGGTTTAATATTGTTTTTTTTTTTTTTTCATTTTTGTGGAACTAAAAAAAAAGGTTTTGTAAAAAAAAAGTTTATCTGCTTTTTCAGAGCACATTTTGCTTGATAACTGTGTACATGGCTTTGTAAACAAACCTAGTCAGAACTGTAACTTATTTATATTACCAGTACATACTGACCAATAAAGAAAATTATTTTAACCACTTGTAAGTTGAATGAAATTGAAATTTGATGTTGCAAAGAAAAATTAACAACAAAAACAGTAATAATAATAATAATAATAATAATAATAATAATAATAATAATAATAGTAATAATCATCGTCATCGTCATCATCGTCACTGCTAGAAGAATTATTAGCATCTGTGTCTGCTTCTGGCTACGAAGGCCACAGTATAGTGGCAAATAGCACAGGTTAGAAATTCCTCATGTATCTGAAACAGGGTGTGGGCAAACAATCTTTAAGTGCTGAGACTCTCTGGCCTGTTTTTCGGACCACAGATTAACACTACTCTTGTATTAGAAATGTCTAGCCTGAAATAGTTAAGCTACCACTAGTTGTGTCATAGATGATTTTACACTTTTCGAACAGGGTATATACAAAGCTGTGTAAATATTCACACATCCAGTGCACCAGAATGCACACATCATACCACATCCTCTTTGAGATATAGTGTAATATAGACAATGTCAGGCTACTGGAGCAAAGTTAGCAAATATACACAACAACAATGTACGGAAAAAACATTCATATTTACTGTAAGTGACACTCGCTTCTTATTATCATTGCAGTTAGATTGTACAGTATCACTTGTTTCTCCAATCCAAACATGAAGGTATCTATTATTTGTGAGAGTTTTGTGGCATTAAAAACTTGTACAAATAAATCTACAATGATCTACAATCACACAAGTCTACATACTGTACTGTACCTTTGTTAAAATTGCAGGTTTTTGTGAAAAAATAATAAATAATATAATAAAGATAATTCATTGTCAGATCTTACAGACAAACAGCTTGTAATACAGCAGCACTTTTGGGTATGAGTCTATCAACTTCTAGTGATTTTATGCCAATCTACCTAAAAAAAAAATGGTTCAGATCTAACACATTGTGAAGGAAACTCCTGAACACAGCCGTCTTCAAGTCATTGCACAACTTTTGGATAAGGTTTAGATCTAGGCTTTGACTGGTCCTTTCCAAAACTGTCCTCAAAGACCACGTGGAGATGGCATCTCCTCTTAGTATGTCCGAATACTTCATGAATTGTGATCGTCTACAGTCATTACATTGTAGACTTGATTTGTGCCGTCTTTGGGTAGTTGTCGTACAAGAAGGTGAAATTTTTCGCAGGATGTCTAACAGAGGCTTCAGCATGAGTGTGGTGTTCTTTGGGTGATTATATTTCGAATTTTGCTTTTGAGCCAAACATATCATTTAGAATTTTGTCATCTTTTAGCCATAACAAATTTGCTACATGGTTACAGAAACATGTAGATGGACGTTGATTTTCCAGACATATGAAGAACACAAGAGATTGTCATCACAATGATCATTCCACATGCCAGATATTCCTGTAACTCCATTAATATTGCTGTATGTACCTCTTGTAGCTCCTGGCAGCCTTCCTCAAAAATGTCCATCTTGTCATCAGTTTGCGTTTTGTGGTAATGTCACTGTCATGCACCAAGTTCTAATGGCGGTCTTCATGGTGTTCCATGATATATCTAATGTTTTGGGAGCGTTTCTATTTCTTGAATCGCATCGGTTGCTATGTCACATAGATGTTGGAAAAAGGTATTTAATTCTGTCTCTGGTAGCAGCAGCAATGTTTGTGTTGTGTTTGGCAAGCTCACTTCATGATCTTTGTTTTCCTGTGTTTGTATACTTGTTCAGTCGACAGTATTCATGGACCATGTATGTTTTGTATTGCACTGATTGCCTCAAACTCAAATCGCTCTCATGCCTGAGCTACACAAACTGCAAACCAAGGATCTAAAAAACAAAACAAAACACTGGGTCAACAGGCATGAAATGACAATAGATAGAAGATATGTGATCAATTTTTAAAGGCAAGCATGGCTTTGCTGCTAATGCAGCCATAGAAAAAGACCATGAAGACGTTTCTGTTTCAATAGGACAGTCATGAGAGTTTTGAACATGGCACAGTGCATTTAGTACAAAAAAAATTCTGAAAGTAGCTTTATTTCTTGCTCAGTACTTTGTTGTGGAAACGAAATGTGTATTTTTACTAAATTAGATTCTAGTTTCTGGTTATCTATAATGAACCATCTCCCTGGGCTTATGCCTAAGCAAGTTAATTAATTATGAATTTTTTTTGTAGAGTTAGCATAATTTCCTTAAACATCACTGTTTGAAGGTGAGGGTGTCTACCTGCGAGAGTCCACAAAAAAATGATGATGGGAAAGGTCACTAACACTCTGGTTCTTTAAGATGTACTCCAACAGCTCATTTTCCATATCTCTAAAAAAACATCTTGTCCTTTCTTCCCCTTGTTCCAGATGGCATTCTAGATGCAGATGTGACCCATCCCATCTGTCCACCCAGATCTGCAGCTTTCAGGCTACTTGTTGTCCCTGGAGCTGCCTGTCAGCTATGACTTAATTCTTACACATTAAATCAAACACATTTCTCTGACTTTATTATTTGTCCTCAGCTTTCTCTTCAGGTGTCTGTTAGTCATCTAGTCAAGGTGGAACAAACCGATAAACACTTTTCGCAACTACAAATTGGACAGCAGAGAACATCACAATCACCCTCGTACTGTACATGATCATCTCGATCTATTAGTTATTTTGAGTCACATAGACTGTATATTCATACTTGCTGATTTTGATCTGGTTTTCTAGGTACAGGATTGGTCCTTGTTCTGTTTAATAACCTCACAGCCTTCTGAGGTCCTCAGAGATTGATAATCGGTCTACTCATTTAATTCCTGTATACCTGATCAGTGGGCTCAGTGATCAGGTCACATGGTCCCTCCTCTCCATGGTAAAAGTAAAATATAGATAGTCAGAAGCTGACTTAACATACAAACAGAAAAAGTCTAAAAAATGAGAACACTCATAAAACATGCAGAAAATACACCAGCCACATCCCCTACCAACATTAAATCTCTCATGAAAGCTAATGTATGTTTTGATGCTCACATCTAAAAGAGAAACACCTTCCATTCCATGCTTGTGTCACTGACCTCTGAACAATTTCCACTGCCAATCGCTGCACACAGCAGAAGCAGGAACGTGGTCTCTCATTGTAGACCTCTTTTCACTCCCACCTTCTTCTTATCTTAGGAATTCTGGAAGAAAGCCCGTGCTCAACTTTTGCATTTTGCAGTCAACAAACAAAGTTTTACAACATGCAATTACTGAACTAACTAACGTCAAGAGAAAGAAATAAAGAATAAAGAAAAAAAAAAAAAGTTAGTATTAATTCCTGGTGGCAAAGTGTCACTTTTGTCATATGTGGGAAGAAGCAGGCAGAAAGACACGTGGCATTTTTTTTAGTTGTATTAAATCCAATATGGCAGACAAATCCAAGTTCTAGACAATACTTAGAAATGTGAGACAGGCAAAATGGTCAGGTGATTTATCAGCAAGCAGACATAAACTAGGCTAGACTAGACTAAATCATTAAACAGGAAGCAGGCTATGGTCAGACCACTAATCAGGACTGGCAGAGAAATCTTGGATTCCTCACAATGCTGGTGAGAGTGCAGGTTATTTAAAGGAAGTATGTGATTGTAAACAGGTGAGCTTCAGGTAATCAGATGACTTTGAGTAGGGATAGGTGCTCGACTAGAAGTCATGTGATGAGTTGAAGCCCATGGGAGTTATAGTATGAAACTTTAGGAGTTGTAGCCACATGGCATTTTCTCTCAAACTAGTCTATTTTTTTAATATCTTTAAAAATAATAATGATAATTGTGGGATGTGGTAGCTAAGTGGTTAAGGTGTTGGGCTACTGATCGGAAGGTCATGAGTTTAAATCCCAGGTCCACCAAACTGTCACTGCTGGGCTCCTGAGCAAGGCCCTTAACCCTCAATTGCTCAGCTGTATAATTGAGATAAATGTAAGTCGCTCTGGATAATAGTGTCGGCCAAATGCCGTAATTATAGAGCTAATGCAGATACACTAGCAATAAGGTTTAATTCTTTTCCAAGTATGATAAATGACTGAAATAGCCTTATTCTAAAATACATTTAGTTCTGTGTCAAGTAGAAATATTATGAAGAGACAGCAAAAATGACAAAATGCTGAACCTGATGCACCACTTAAAACATATTCACGCTAATATTGTTCATCATCCTTTGCCCAAAGTCAGCCGACAGCCTTAGCAAGTATGGAAATGCATCAAATTAATGTTCCAAATGTGCCAAATACAGCACAAACAGTGTGATGTGAACATTACCTGACTCAATAACAATCTTCTTAGCTTAAGGTATGCTAAGTTTCAGCACAGTGGAAAGCCAGCATCTGGAACAATGCTTGAAAAATTTGACAGACAGTATGAGGTCTTAGTGAGAAAATATTTCTTCAGCATGGTAATTCCCGAGCTGTACACTAGAGAAATGTTTGGAATGTCTCAAGTTAACGCTGCATAACTGCTGCTGGAATCATTTCATGTTTAACGGCTTTGTCAAATAAAAAATGACCCCCTTTTTTTGTGGTTATTTTACCAGCAGAACCGTCGAGCTTGTGCATTTAAAATTACTGAACTTTTTTTTTTTTTTTTTGAGTACAAGTCTGAAATTTAAAATAATTACGTAATCATATCAAGCAATTAGAAGTTACATTTCTGAATAATGGATGTTGACTTATTTATTCTTATGTTATTCTGAAATTTGTAGCATAGCACAAGCTTTTAATTCATGCTCAAACTTTATGCCTTACTCAAATGATACTAAAAGCCATGATGTTAAGGTATACATTAAAAAAAATCAATCATTTTGATGAATATTTGCATCATCTCAATCTATGCACTGGTGTAGAATAAACACATGGTGTTTTTATTTATTTTACTTCAATTACTTAGCATAATATGAAAGGAAACATAGACGAGCGTATAGGGTAGCCACATGGAGTCGCAGTCACAAGGTGCTGACTTTGTAAAAGAAGCAAAGAAATCGCGCTGGTGGTCTGTAATGAAACAAAGTATTGTAGAGCAGATTATTAATTAAAGAAGCCAGAAGCCAGAGATAACAGAGTGAACAGTAACACGAGACGCACACAGAAAGCCTTTGTTGTCATTGTTAAAATAAATTAAATTCAGAATTAATCTAAATATATTATTCAATCATATTCCATAACCAATTTACCTTGCTGATACAGAGACGATCCCGGGAACAGAAAGCAAATGTGAAATGTATACAATTCGCTTTCTTTTTAAGCTAATCTGCATTGTGATTGGTTATTGGACACCATAAGTACCACGTAGTAGAAATGAAGCAAATATTGTTTTTTAGTAACTGCTCTTTACAAACATTGTGTCACACTAAAACACTGAATCTTCATTTTATCACTAATTCTAAATTTACATTTTCCAACATTTATTGCAATTCGTAACCTGATCAGCTAAGCCTTAATGAATGAACGCCATTTTTCCCATTCAGTTTTCCATTTCAAGATTCATTCATTCATCTTCTACCGCTTACCCAAACTTCTCGGGTCACTGGGAGCCTGTGCCTATCTCAGGCGTCATCGGGCATCAAGGCAGGATACACCCTGCACAGAATGCCAACCCATCGCAGGGCACACACACTCTAGTTTGAGATGCTAATCAACCTACCATGCATGTCTTTGGACCGGAGGAGGAAACCGGAGTACCCGGAGGAAACCCCCGAGGCACAGGGAGAACATGCAAACTCCACACACAAAAGGCGGACGCGGGAATCAAACCCCCAACCCTGGAGGTGTGAGGCAAACGTGCTAACCACTTAGCCACTGTGCCCCCCCATACAAAGTGTTATTCCATGGTGTTATGAACACATGTGGGCCTGGACACTGATTGAGACTTTAAACTTTTCTATTCAGCATTTTCTTTTTAAAAATGACTAAGCTGGAAGTGGCTCCTGATTGAACAAGAAAATAATATGAATAGGGCCCATGCTTAATGATCCATGAAGAACAAAAAACTTTTACATTACATTTTGTAATGCATCTGAAAGGAATGTCAGGATTTATAACCTGAAAGACTAGAGCCTAATGCTGGTTTGGTTTAGAGCAGGGGTCGTCAACCGGTGGACCACAGTCTGGATGTTTTTCAGTAAAATAGAACTGAGCACTCAAATATGCTTTAGCAGAAATGAGCAAAGTATGAAAAAAATGGCAGTCATTCAGTTTTCCCATGATTGCAAAGATTTTTTTTAAATTCATTTTCTCTCCCCAGTCTGATCAGTGAAGTGACAAAAAATGTCTTGATTAAAAAAGTGTCAAAAACAATGTTTAAAAATGTTTAGACAGAGAAGTATGTGTTTATTCTCTGCTGCGAAAGAGAATGAAACAGATGTCTCATCTGTTCAGTCAAAATTGGTAACGTACATCACTGTGAGAAAAACTATAATTGTTAATCGATGTTTCTTATTTATAATAATAAAGAAATCTCTAATGGTTTCCAATTAAAAGGTAACTGTTGTCAACAATCAACCATGCTATGTGGTCTTTGAGGACAACAACCTCCTAATCAATACAATTGTCGGACTGTATATGAATACAAATAAAATTAAATACAATTTTCCAGTCATTTTTAGTAAGGAATTTTAACAGAATCTTCACAAATATTATTTTAGTACCTCTAGTCTATAGTGTATAGTCTGTAATAAAAGAACTCTAAACACTTAAAACCTGCAATGTATTACAAACACAACTGCTAAATGTAAAAGTGAGGTTTAATAAAGACTTATCTTGTGAAAAGTACATTATTTAGATGTTTGTTAAAGGCTTTTCATCATGGATGTGGAATTGCATTCCATCACTTTGAATGTTTATATCTCTTGGATGGAAGTTTACGCAGTATGTACGTAGATAATGTGGCACAGAGCCATTTGATGCATTGAATGTCTGTTTTTAAAACCATACTTGCAATGTTTATCTAATAAATTGTACTTTAGATAACCGAATACATAAATTACATGAGAATATTTTCCACATTTTGAAATTTAATGACTGTTGCAGAGCATCAAGTGATTTTTTTCCCATGATCATGAGCCATTTGTTTGAGGTGTCATATAACTAGGTGGGTAGTATTCATGCAGGATAACTTCAGTAAGTCCTCTTAACTTAAGAATCTATTGCTTTTTACACCAAAATGACTCTTCATTTATATGCAAAAGGGTGGAAGAATAAGTCTGAAGACAGGATCTTCACAGCAGATTAAATTTATTTGCAGAAGATCTTCCTACCTAACTGAATATGTAGAAAATTTTAAGGTCATTTATGCAACAGCATCTCCAGAGAGGCTTAGGCTTAGCTCATAGCATGATAAAAGGATCTTTAGATAAAAATAAGTAACAATTATCTATCTCCATTTATCTCCATGTATCTATGTACATTCAGTCAGAACACCCTGATACCGAATTCACTCAAAGCTCAACGAATCAGCATAAAGAGAACGAAACAATTTTTAAACATAAGAGAAAGCAAAGGAACATCAAATATTTCCATAAAGCCCCAAATCTTGTGAATTGTTGAAACATCTTGGTGAGCTGTTTGTTCTGCCAAGCTGAGATTGAATTAGACACAAAACATGATTGATGATGGATATGAAATATGCGAAGCTAGCAGCATGTATGGCTTCAGAGTCTACTGGGAAGAAAAGGGTAAACTTCTTCACCATGTTGCAAGGCACATACTGAAACAGGCAGAAGATTGATCAGTCCACTGGAAAAAGAAGAGAGGGTGTCTTCAAAAGAAACCCAGATACTCCACTATTTGCACAACTGTGACAAAGCAGACAGGGCTGCTGATCTCGCATGTGTCATTCATCATTCAGACTGTGCAGGTATGAAGCTTGACTTAAGGGCCTGCAAGCCTTTTTGACAGAAGATAGAACTGTCTTGATTATGAATGCAGTAAGAAAATTGCAAATGACCACAAATCACATGTTGACAACAGTGACCAGCAGTAAAACTGTCAGTGTTGTACCTCAGTCCATTTTAGTGTTAGTGGAATGCTTGACAACTTCCAGCTATATTACAAAGGCATGTATCAGTATTAGTGACAGGAGCAATGCACATGCACCCAGAGGCATCAGTTCAGAACACATTTTCTCCTTTGAAGTATGCTTTTAGGTGTTCTACGTGCAAAAATGGAGATTGTAACCAATGGCGGCATGAGAGGGTGTGTGGAGAAACTTGAAAGGAACCCACACAGGGTCACCTGTATTAGTGCAGACCAGCAAAAATGTAATCAATAATTTATATTCACCTCCAAGAGGCAAACGAAACTGTAAGCATATCTGAGCTGGGAGAAGTTCTGGAAGTAAATAGATGTCTCCTGTCCTTGAGAGCTGATCAGTTTATGTTTTTAAAGAAGGCTTTATTTGTTACATATACAGTAAAATGATTTTCTTTCGCATATCCTAGCTTAGGAAATTACATTTACATTTCTGGCATTTAGCAGACACCCTTATCCATTTGAGGGTTAAAAGCCTTGCTCAGTGGCAGGATGGTGGACCTGGGATTTGAACTCATGACCTTCCAATTGGTAGTCCAACACCTTAACCACTGAGCTACCAGTTCCCTACATCAAGGTCAGATTAAAAATTAAGGTCAGAGCAAAGGGTCAGCCATGATACAGTGCCCCAGGACCAGGGATAGTTAAGGGCCTTGCTCAAGGGCCCAACAGTGGCAGCTTGCTAGCGCTTGAACCCCTGACCTTCCATTCGCTAACCCAAAGCCATAACCAATCAAGACACCACTTTGTGCTCTGAAAGATCTACTACAGAAAGATCACACCTGGGGATTTTACAACCACATATAGATGATTCAGTTCATTCAGAATATCTACTAACTACATAGCAGACTATGCAAACAATGTTGCTGATAGCCCTGCTCTCACCAGACAACCCATGTGTCCTCCGACTCTTCTAACAAGCCTCTGCATGCATTTCCCCTCAAAATAAGTTTACTTTTCCAGATGAATGTGTGTAGCAATATATATTTATATTTATATATATAATGTTTTTGCTAGTCTGGTCTGGCCCACAACATGTAATGGCTAACTTTATGTCAGAATATACACCCTGTTATCTCACCTAACACCTAACAAATTTGGACATTGAGTTGGTTATTGCTGCGTCTGAGCAAGACCAGGTTGCCATAAAAGTTTGAAAAATGAGAAAAAGAGTAAGGTGTTGTCTCACAAAAAAAATTGTGTTTGGAAGTATCATGTTCCAGGATATGAGAGCATTGTACAAAACATATTTTTATTTAAAAAGGACAGAAGCCAGTGTGGACAGTACCTTAAGTACAGACAACAAAGCCCTATCACTGTTAAAGTCACTCAGATTAAAGCAGAATTTAGGTAATAAATCTAAGAATTACATGCTTTTAGAAGCACTGAGGTAGAAATGCGCTACAGGGTATTTAAAGATTTTGGTCTCAAAAGGAAGAGCCAATAACTCTAGAAAGAGATTGTGGACAGAGAGGCAGACAGGAAAGAAGATAATGAACAGTGAAGTTAATGGGAGATAAAAGACGGCTTTGAGGACATGAAGAAAAGTGAAAAGAACAAACATAGTCAAAGTTGGAATATTTCAGGCATACTTCCTGACAACATCAGGCAGCTTAGTACAAACAAAACCTCAAGATGACATTTGTTATAAGTCTACTTCTGATTAACTTGAATTATTTTTCTCCTTAAAATGAAACCTAATGAAACCTAGCAACCAAATGAATCCTTACAACCAGCCCATGTGTACATTTGACCCTAAATCAGTAATATATACCACAAAAAAAACAAAACATAAAAATAAAATTGACATGCAAATCACCAAAACTGTATGTTTTGTTTATCCTGTTATCATTGCATGTACATTGTTATGGAAGTTTTTGTCTACAACTTAGAACAAATGATGGTGATGTTTATATCTATATCATATAAGTGTATATATATATATATATATATATATATATATATATATATATATATATATATATATATATATATATATAAATCTTGACCAAATTGCTTCAGATATTAATTATACAATTATACAGATTATTAATTTTTTTGTTTTTTTTTTTTACCAGAAAACAAGGAAATACTTCAAATGAATACTGCAAATTTCTCAACATTCTTAACAAATACCCAGAGTGATGAATCTGGAGCAGGAAGAAGTGACAGCAAGCAGGATGCAATTGCGACATAGCTTTATTGAGACTGTTTCATTAGTTGTGGTCAGTATTGGAAGGTTGGAACAAAACACAGGATGACAGAGTAATCACAGGCAAATCATTAATCTTAACCAGACCACATGCAAAACCAAAACCCAGAACAAACACTACATCAAGGAAAACTTGTGAAACAATGTACTGGCTAGGAAATTCAAGTAAACACAAGTAGGACTTCAAAGCAGACAAAAGAAATGAAGGAGTATTTATAGACAGACAGTGATTATCTAGTTAAGACACAGGTGCAAGTGACAATGAACAGGCAGAGCCAGGGCTGCTGTGGATCATATGCCATTGTGAAATCCAGTGTACTGTCGTGTTGGACAGGCAGTATGTTTTATATTTAGATGTGAATTTGGAGTCATTTGGAGTCATATGAATCCCATGCTCTTACTCCTGCGGCCTGTTTTTAACTCCAAGGCAGATAACCAGCCTAGACACTGGAGGCAATGCTCTCTCAGCACCGGTCCCAAGCATGTGTAAAATTTGGGTGGTTGAAGGATAACTGACCTGAAAACCTATGTCAAATCTAATAAACATGTCCTAATTTGGTGACCTTCAACAGGAACACACGAAAGAAACATACCGTGGAACTGCAGGATAATGACTATATATCTCAAGTGACCCCAAGTGAGACTTTAACTTGTATGTTAAACTGAGTTGGCTATTTGAGGGTCTAGGATTTTATCTTGATCCAAAGGATCATTTAGTTATTCCTGAATCTGTTTTCAAGTTTTTTTTTGACTTCCTAATTCTAATTTCCTCCTAATTGCGATGATGGTGTTTACATCAGTTGTGACTCTTGCTTAACTTTATATAACATTTAGCAAACAATTCAAAGCACAGACTTTCAGCAATCAGTAATGCATTTAGGAAATTCAGAATGTCTTGCTCTGCCTTATTGCACAATCGCATGTGAACTTGAGTAAATATTATCATCTAGACGGGATGTTGTGAGTGACTGGTAGATTAGCATCAGTGTGGATACAAACATTGCAACACTCTCAACTAGCTTCTGCATGAACATTGTCATTGGTTCTCTCCCAATGCCTTTCAATGTCTCCTCCTTTGGGTCCCAACCTGTGTGGCCATAATGCATCCTTTCAGCAGACGTCAGAGATTGCTTATCAGTTGTGATTTTGTTCCCCATGTTCCCTGTTTGAAATTTACACACATTTTTTCACAAGTCTTAGAGCAATTTGAGTCTTCCTTCCTTCTTAATGTGGGGTTTCCTTTCTCATGAGTTCTCTTCGGTGTTCTTTGTTGTACATCCCATATAATGGTAATTACAAGCTGAAAATAAAGTAAATGTAATTTTAATAAGTTTCATTGTTTATTTCATATTATTTGCCGCAGTTCTATAAAGATTTTGCTTCCACTACTTCCATCTGCTTAAGATATTATAGAATTTGCACTGTATGCTAACTGTATACAATTACCTACTTACAATTAAAATAAACAAACAAACAAATTTGATTAAATTTACAAAATGTACTAGTGGATCCCTGATATTTTGGGGCTGTTTTACTTTCTGGACTGTGAGGAACTGAAGCTTAGCTGAAAAGTATACACCTCAGTCTTGGCATGATATGAGTATAAGTTACCTGGTCAATAGTGCCATCATGCACAAGATGTGCTTCTCAAGGCCATCAACTACATAAAGATGTCAGAATATATATATCCTTTGTTTTTCATATTGTCTCCCAATGTCTTCATGGTGAAGTGCTGACTTTTACTGCTTTATGACACATACTATCGTGTACTCTACAGTACATAACCCATGGTTACTGTTACAATAGTGGCGTTTATATACAAATGACTAGTTCTCGCTTCACTAAATGTGCGCAGCTCCTGTTTGATATTACAGTGAGTCATTTATTCCATTTGTTTTGTAATGTTAGAATCTAACAGCTAGATGCTTTTAAAATGATCCATGTGAACAAAATACAGTTTTTAGCACATTACATAATCCTTTTGTTTTTAGCTTTAATCTCTAAATTTGTTTACTGGTGAAATGGAGTAAAAGAACAAGGGAACCAGAGGAACATGCTCTTAATTCTTGGGACCATGCATGCCACACCACCAGAAATCTCATGTGTACAACAACTTCAATGTCAAACTCTATTTCCCTCAAATCATTCACTGAACCCAGTTTCACCAAGAAGAACTCCTTCTTCCCTGTGAAATACTTCAGAGTCAAGCCTGGGGGAAAAGACCTCGCTCTAACATCTAAAGCAAAAATCTGTATTATGGGATGTAAATCCACAAAAACACTCAGTCTTTAAGAATGTGTCTGTTCCACCCTGTTTTACTGCCAGGCTGTATTTTGAAGATTGAGGTTCTGAGACCTAGCCAGTGTAGAAGTTTTACCTGACACATTCCCACCATGACCGTGGTTTGGATTTTATTAAAACTGCATAGGAGCGGCTTGGGAGTGTCCAAGAGGTTTCAATTCAATTATGGCCATACTTCTCATTGCTCTCAATTATTAATATTTATAGCATGTTAACACAACACTGTCCCACCCTTAATTAGATGCAAGTCCAGGCAATAAAATAGAAGTGCTATACACTGCTCTTATTGATGGTCGTACATAATACATTCGTGCGTTCTTTTTTAAGGAATGCTTTGTAGTTGTGTCACTTTGGATTACAGAAGTTTTGGTCTTTTTTTTTTTTTTTTCAAATTAAGTTCAAACTTAAAAGCAGGATTTTTTTTTTTTTTTTTTTGGATCAAAACAAACATTTAAAATTTTTTATCTAGATATACTAATAGCCATGAATAGTTATTCAGTATATAATTGAGAGTTAGAGTGTGTATTTAATTTTTAAGTTCTATTCATATTAAGACTATTTTATGCATTCCAATATTAGTACACAATTTAAAATGTCCAGCAGGTGACCTATTATCAGCTCATCACCTTTCATCACCTCGGTGATGATTTCTGCTCTGATTTTAATTTTTTTGACGTTATTTAGAGGGAAAAAATATGTGTATTATATTATATGATACTGTGGTTCTATGAACCCTGGATAACCACCAGGGATGGTGAAAATGACCTGGATGCATTAACTTCTTGTGGGCATTGTACATGTATGCCAAGATGTACCATTAAATACACAAAATGACATATTGCACGTTATATCAAAATGAATAAAATCAAATCAAATTTTATTTGTCACATACTGTACACATACAGTACATACAGGGTACGACATGCAGTGAAATGCTTTTTGCATCTGTCTGGTATTTAAGCATAAAAAAAATTAGGGATAAAAAATAAAAACAAAACCAAAAGGAGATAGATAAATAAAAAGTATAAACTATATAAAAAATATATAGAGTATGAAAATATGAAAATATATGTGAAAAAATAATGTATATACAGATACATAAATATACATAAATGATAATATGTAAATAAATACCACTTCCATACAGCCATCACTCCCTTGGACCTTCTTGGCAGGCTCTTCTGGGTCAGTACTGGTTCTGAATGACAGGGAACCCTGGCTGTTATACAGGGTTCATTTAGCCACAGTTGAATACAAACAAGTTTTATATTTCACCCATACTATCCTCCAGCAACAGTGAGAAATGATGCTAGAATATCAACTGGAAAGGTACTGTAGGTGAAGACGACCTACTCTGTATTTTTACCAATAGAAGGAACAAAGTTAACCTTTTAGAACCTGGAGAAAGTGCATGGTGATACTCAGATCGCAGCAACACATGTTTCACATCTAAGTAACAACCATAAAGAGACACTCCTTGTATGGTGGCAGCTGCCCTGATATGTTTTTCTTTGTGTCTGTGTACTTCCTCAGTGACAGATGGATGACCGCAGTTCAAACAAAATGGTACTGTAGGGTGTACAGAGTGTTATGATCTCACAGATGTGTTCTGAACTCACACCATGGAGTTCCCTCCTGTCCTCAGCAGAAGACACTGCAAATAGTGACCTGACCAAATTCAACTTGAAAGTGCAATAACGTCTGACACACATTGGGGTTGCACGGTGGTTAGCATTCTATATGTTTGGTACCAGTTGCATAAATACAGCTTAGGGAAGACAGTAGAACCCATATACAACTTAAAAACAATAGTGCTAATAGAGAAAGGTTTCCCTTACTGGTCAGACAATATCTGTCCTTGGAAGGTAAACGTTAAAAAAGCATCTGCATGTGATATGGGGTAATGGGAACATAGAGACATATGTAAGAGCATATGGCAAAGGTAATTTGAAACCAGTATAGCACTCTCAAAACAAGACCTGAAAACATAACCCTTTTAAACAAGAAAGTATGTGTAAAACTTTGTTGTGAACTATTGGGATTACCTTTTAAAACGTACCTCTGTCCAAGAGAGAATGAACTTCTTGTTTCATAATGATAACCTTGTTGGTGTCTGATATCATAGATGGCTTAGAAGCCCAGAGAAAGTTAGGAGCCAACATCTGTACAGGATTTTGTAACCCATCTGTCATAGTTGCTACCAATGAACACTCACTCTCACTCACTCATTTTCTACCGCTTATCCGAACTACCTCGGGTCACGGGGAGCCTGTGCCTATCCCAGGCGTCATCGGGCATCAAGGCAGGATACACCCTGGACGGAGTGCCAACCCATCGCAGGGCACACACACTCTCTCATTCACTCACGCAATCACACACTACGGACAATTTTCCAGAGATGCCAATAAACCTATCATGCATGTCTTTGGACCGGAGTACCCGGAGGAAACCCCCGAGGCACGGGGAGAACATGCAAACTCCACACACACAAGGCGGAGGAGGGAATCGAACCCCGACCCTGGAGGTGTGAGGCAAACGTGCTACCCACTAAGCCACTGTGCCCCCCCCTACCAATGAACAATGATTTCACATTTAAATTAGATTGCTGTCATTGTCTGCCCATAATATTCATGCTTCCCAACACCCTCAAGTGAATTGGAGTTCTCAAGAACAAGCTAAAGAGCTGAAGGGTGTGATTCTTCATGTCTTCGACTTGCATAATTGAGAAAACCTTTTTAAGTCACGACCAAAACTAGTTGTGGTGACACAAAACTGCCGCAAAGCTGGTTTGTCAATAATGTAACGTGTGCTATCCTCTCTTTAGTTTTCCTTGGGCAACAGGCCCATGGAGTGATCCTGGCAGATTTCACAACATGGATTTACACATTGAACAGCTTCCCAAAGAGGAGTGCATATCACATTCTTTGCAATATTACAAATTCTTACTAGAATCTTATCAACAACCGTCCATTGATTTATTAGCAAACAGCACAGTAAGGTATAGATAGCAATTGTAACAAGAGAAATGCTATATATGCTAATGAGGGAGACAAAAATAAAGTTTGCGGTCACCACAAAGGTCTGTGCCATCTGACTAGAAAAAGCACAGATGAGATGATTCACAATGAGGTCAAAAGTGTATGGACACTTGTTCACACCCATTAATGAACATCCGATTCCAAAGCTATGACCTTTAATCTTATATATTGGTAATAATTTTTACAGTAGCTATAACCTAAAGCCTTCCATAAAGCCTTGGAAAACCTTGCAGTAGATTTAAATGTTGTATGGGGGATTTATGCAGACTTACGCAAAAGAGTTTAAATGATCTTCTGCACTGATATCAGATAAGAAGGTCTGTTTCAATTTTTTGAAAGGTTTTCTATGGTTTCAAAGTCAGGACCCTATGCAGAACAATCAAGCTCTTTCACACAAAACTACACCAGGTTACGTATGTAACCCGGTTCCCTGAGAGGGGAACGAGATGCTGCGTCAGTGCTGACGCTATGAGCATTCCCATAGCGTCAGCACTGACGCAGCGTCGAGTTCCCTCGAAAGGGAACTTGGTAAACCATGTCATTATGGATCTTACTTTGAGCACAGTGGCATTGTCATGCTAGTATAGCCCTTTAGCGCAAGTAAAGAAAAATAGTTCTAATGCATACAAAGACATTCTATACAGTTGTTTGCTTCCAGCTTTGTGACAAAAACTTGTGGAAGGCATACGGATCTGTTGTCATCTGTCCACATACTTTTGGCCATAAAGTTTTATATCAGGAATAAAATAGGTGACGCTCAACATATGAGAGCAACCAGTGACACAATCTCACCTAAGGCTTTACACAGCTTTACAAGTACAGGACAGGAAGAGTTAGATAAACTTATTACTACAGCTAAATCAACAACATGTTCACTAGACCCCATCCCAACTAAACTACTGAAAGAAGTGTTACATAAAGCTGGTGAGCCTCTTCTTAATATCATTAACTCCTCGTTATCTTTAGGTCACGTCCCAAAGTCTTTTAAGTTGGCAGGTATTAGGCCACTCATCAAAAAACTTAACTTAGACCCTAATGAACTATCAAATTACAGACCTATCTCACACCTTCCGTTTATGTCTAAAATACTTGAAAAGGTTGTGTCTGTTCAACTGAGCTCCTTCTTACTGGAGAGCAACATCCTTGAAGAGTTTCAGTCAGGTTTCAGGCCCCATCATAGCACAGAAACTGCACTTGTTAAAGTTACAAACGACTTGTTCTTAGCTTCGGACCAAGACTGTATGTCACTATTAGTTCTACTTGACCTTAGTGCTGCATTCGACAATATAGATCACAACATTCTTCTAGATCGCTTACAATATTACACAGGTATTCATGGTCAGGCTTTAAGCTGGTTTAGATCCTACCTGTCTGACCGATACCATTTTGTAGAATTAAATGGTGAATCCTCCAGTTTACTACCAGTTAATTATGGGGTCCCTCAAGGATCAGTTCTAGGACCTCTGCTTTTCTCTATATACATGCTTCCATTAGGGAACATTATTAGAAGACATGGGATTAGTTTCCATTGTTATGCTGATGACACACAGTTATATATCTCATCAAAACCAGATGAAATAGCCACAGTGTCAGAATTAACTCAGTGCCTTAGAGAGATAAAAGACTGGATGAGCTGCAACTTTCTATTGTTAAACTCCAATAAGACAGAAATACTACTCATAGGTCCAAAAACCAGTGCACATAAACTCTCACAACTTAACTCCCATTTAGAGGGATGTACTGTTACTAGTAGCTCGACAGTGAAAGACCTCTGTGTTATATTAGACAGTAACTTGTCTTTTAAAAATCATATCGCCCATACTACCAAAACAGCCTTCTTCCACCTTAGAAACATTGCCAAGCTGAGAAACATCCTGACTGTATCTGATGCTGAGAAGCTAGTTCATGCATTCATGACCTCTAGACTGGACTATTGTAATGCATTACTAGGTGGTTGTCCTGCATCTTTAATAAATAGGTTACAGTTAGTCCAAAATGCAGCTGCCAGAGTTCTCACTAGGACAAGAAAGTATGACCATATAACCCCAATGTTATCATCTCTACATTGGCTACCTGTTAAGTATAGAATTGACTACAAACTGCTGCTACTTACGTACAAGGCTCTTAATGGTTTAGCTCCCATGTATCTAACTAGTCTTCTAACACGCTACAATCCTTCACGCTCTCTGAGATCACAAAACTCAGGACTTTTGGTAGTTCCCAGAATATCTGTCTACTAAAGGTGGTAGAGCGTTTTCTTATTTAGCTCCCAAACTTTGGAATAGTCTTCCTGATAGTGTTCGGGGCACAGACACACTTTCCCAGTTTAAATGTAGATTAAAAACTCATCTCTTTAGTCAGGTGTACACATAATACATCCCATAATATCATGCACCAGTACATCAGACCAGCACATTTTTATGAACAGCAGATATGTTAATCCCTTTCCACTGCTTCTCTCTTTGTACCTATCCCGAGGCATCCAGACACTGTACCAGCTCCCAACGTCCTCTGTGGGACGAAGCCTTTGGACGTCCACTGAGCCGAGGCCGACTCTAAGAATCCTGAGACATCTCCAGTTAGACTCTGTGGTACTCAGGAGATCAGAAGTCCTTGAACCTTACACCAATACAACATTTAACTGACTGTATATTACAATCACACCCCCAGTGTCACCCATATGAGGATGGGTTCCCCTTGAGTCCGGTTCCTCTCAAGGTTTCTTCCTTTACCAATTTAAGGGAGTTTTTCCTTGCCACTGCTGCCTGAGTCACCACAGACTTGCTCATAGGGGAATAAATACATACACACTGTGAACTATATACATCTAATAATAATCTAGAATTTTTATTCTGTTAATTCTATTTCTTTTATCATTCATTAATTCCTTTATCATTAATTATGTTTACCTTCTGCTCTATGTTTATGTTCTGTAAAGCTGCTTTGAGTCAATGTCTATTGTAAAAAGCGCTATACAAATAAACTTGAATTGAATTGAATTGAATTGAATTGAAAAAGTGTATGAGGTCAGATTTGTTAGGCAGGTTTCGTGTAGCGAACAGGATGACTCCATAAAGTGTACATATGCTCAGACTCATCAAAATAATAGTCTTCAGGCAAACAAATGGAAAGGTCATGAGGTCATGATGAATACAATGGAGCTTCTTCACTCTGGCCAAGCCTATCTGATGCTTTATTTTGGATTATTTTGGTTATCTTAATCTCATCTCAAACAATTGATCTACTTGACACTTGGTCCACAAATCACATGTAGTTCTCAAAATTATACAAGAGTAAACAGCAATATCATTTAAACAAATTGATTTTTGATGTTGCTACAATTGATGAATTTCTAGCAGATTTGAGTGTTTATTTACAGAAGAGACTCTTATTCAAGCCATTCTCATTCAGGGGTGGTGGGAGTGGAAACTAGCCTAGACTAAGGGTATAAAAGCATACAGTGTCATGCTTAAAATACTAATGATACTAAAGTGCTTCATTACTGTGGATTTTACGTGCAGTGCCAGACAGCTTAACTTGACTGTGTTGTGTTGTTAGGTACTTAAAATAGAACATGTTAAGTAAATAAATAAACCACTAAATCATATCGCTTCGGTGTAAGTAAACAAGTAGTGGTCACTGGGTTCAAAGCATAGCACAAATATCCTTTCTTTCCATTAGAGTCCGTTATCAAACACAATATTCCCATTTTCTTGCAACATGAGTCCATTCCTGGGAATCCAGTTTAAGCTTGATTGTTTATTTTATTTTGACTTGTATTAATTCCCTTGATTCACTAATTTCCTCCCTGTCATAAGCAACTACTGGACAAATATCTCTTTCAGACTTTTGTACCCTTAAGACACTATTGTTTTCCATTGCTCCACTACAAAGCCACAGACTCTATACACGAATATGTCCACCCTTTTTATTGAATCAGACATTAGTCATTTCTTGCTTTATCTTTTGTTCAAGTCGTTTTTTCCCCCCACAAATATATCGACATTACTGCCAAAGGGAGGTGCCATTCCGTGAGATCCTTAGACATTTTAAAATTCAAGACAACTGTATGCGCTAAGAAGTGAAGTACAACAGTGATGGCATGTCATGTTTAACATTTGGGCTGGATTTGTGAGAGCCTTGGGAAAGATGGTTTCAGATGCAATGTGGTTCTAATTCTTGCAGCCTGCTCTGGTGCTGTAAGAGTAGTCTTTATCACATGTGGTATCCAATGTCTGGCATACCAGACATGCCCTTTCTAATGTGGAACGTGAATTTCTCCATGGTTTTAGGGTAATTTTGATACCTTTAATCAACAGTATTACCATCAATTTTACTCATTCTTTTTCAAAGAATACTTTGATTTGTATCTGAAGAGAAAGGAATGAATGTTATCAAAAAAGCTCCAGTAGATACAACCTCATTAGTAGCAGTTAACATTGCTGTTGATGTTTTTTTTTCAGTATTCATGCAGGGATCAGTCTACCTCAATGCACAAGTGACATGCCATACATTCCTCTTTAACATCTACTCTCTGATCTATACTGAAGAGTCATATTGCTGGAAATAGCCTGTAAATGAGTTAATTGGATGAAGGCAACAGTACAAAAGGTTCATGGTTTTACTGGTAAAAAAAAAAGTGCTCACAGTGTTTTTTTGTGAAACATGAAAGTATTAATAAGTAAAGAAAAATGTAGATAGAAATTAATTCCGATCTCACAGAACCTGATTTGTCACGGATTTTTAGGATTTATATGTCATACGTCTTTGTGGATACATCATATGTCATCGTGTCTCAAAATGCCTTCTGGCTACAATCAAGTAAAGGGGTTGGAGTTTAGCCAAAAATGGAGTAAAAATCTCATCACACTTTGTGGACTCAACATTGGTCATCTTAAAACATACAAATGAAAGGTCAAGATAAAACAAGGATCAGTTCTGTGTTGCAGAACATGGCTTGGCATTTCAGAAGTGGATCAGTTCCAGAATTGAAAAAGAAAAAAGAATATTGTGGAGTTTATATTGAATATATGATACCTTGGCTAACAAGCTGACAAGCTAACAAAATCAAGGTGTGACAGCTTTCCCTTGATCTAAATTTTGTATCCAACATAAATTTTTTGACATTTATATACTTTGTCTCTTTGGGAATAAAAAAAACATTTGAATAAACCAGTTGCTCCATGCTAAAAGAAACAGAAATTCCTTCACACCAAGAGAAGACATCCAAGATTCCAACATTTTCTACATTGCAGTAACATCCACAGATCTCGAACATAAGTGTGTCTTTAAAAATGTAGAAATGCTCAGATTCTTAGCATATTATAGTGCCAGGTTAATCCTGTTCTGTGGGGTCGACAGACTGGAGAGGTTTACACTATGTGTTAGAGTCCACTTGCTATTTAATAACTATTTTACATCACAATATATAACACATTGTAGATGTAAAGGACAGACTTTGCTATAGCTGCACATGAGTGTTTTTGGAAACAGCTGTAGACTCTCTGGGCTGATTGCAATGAAAATAATACGGCATAAACATTGTAGAACATGTCTGAAATTCTCCAGAGTATCTCAATATTTGTTAGCAAAACCAATACAGCTTATTGTGACAATACACCTGATACAAAAGGCCCAGATTTATAATGTTATTTAGACATCCTTCAACTTAAATCCTGCTGTTTTCATTAATGGGAGAAAGTTTGAATCATATACATGACAATAATGGTTGGCATGAATGGTAACGATGATGGCATATTCTGGACAACAATAAAGATGTGCACCTTTCAGTGTATAGGTGGATGCTTTATTTAGAATGCAGCATTCCGGTTAAAGCATAACAAGTGCAACTACAAGGGTAAACCTGCCTGTCATCTAATTTCCATGGGAATGTGTGTCCCAGATGTTTCCTGCCTTTTCATCATGGTATGCACGCAAAAGTCAAATCCCCTCATATCGAGAGGGATCTCAGAGCTTAGAAATGGGAGTTCAGACACCCAGACTGACATCTGAGAATCTGTCGATTTGCTCCCAAGATCTGTGATCCAGTAACTTGCACATAATTCCCTTCAGGCTGGATATGTCAACTCAGCTTACATTAGTTCTGTTTGCCATCTCTTTAATCTTTTGCTTAAAGCATCTTGCTGAGTTTATAAAGCGACTAAATGAAAGCAAACTGCTTTTTTGCGTCAGGAATAAAACCATCACTTTGAACATTTTATTTGATAGTCCTTATTATATGTAATATATACTACCATCTACTTTATTAGAAACACCTGTACATCTGTAGGTTCATGTAATTATCAAATCATATGGCAGCAGAGCAACACATAAAATGACCTGCAGGTACGGGCCATGGGCTTCATTTCACGTTCATTTCAACCGACGAATATTGGGAAAAAATATATATATAATCTCAGTGACTTTAATACCTCAGTGAGGTATTCATTGCCAGACAGACTGGTTTAAGTATACCAGAAATTGCTGATCTCCTGTCATTTCCACACAAAACAGTCTCTGAGGTTTACACAGAATGGTGTAAAAAAAAAAATCTTCAAGTGGAAATGCCTTATTGATAAGAGAGGTCAGAAAAGAATTGACAGATTGTTTGTGCAGATAAGAAGGATACAATAGCCCAAATGAACACTTTTTACACTGATGGTGAACAGAAAAGCATCTGTGAATGCACAATATATGTAACCTTGATGCAGATGGGCTTACGGCAGCACAAGACAACATCGGGCTCATAATTTATAAAATGGAAATGATTCACCTGTCCAGGTTCAGTGACTCTGAGCGTACTGGTAGCTTCAGTTTCCTTTTGTTAGCTGACAGTTTGTGTGGGCTTCTGCTGTTGTAGTGCATCCACCTTAAGGTTTTACTTCTTTTTGGCTTTGATATACAACAAAGTGTCCCCCTATTTATACTGTATGTTTGATGTGAACATTACATATTATGATCATAACCGATGATCTCGCACTTTATCTGCATGATTTTATGCATTGCACTGCTGGCACATGATTGGCTGATTGGATAACTGCCTGAATGTACAGCTATGTGTTCAAATGTGTTAAATTTTAAATGTGTTTGTACACAGAAAGAGCATATATAAAACTCTCTGAATGTAGCTTCTGCGGAAGTGAAGAATTTATCATATGGCAAAGTGTTTGGATTTATTTAAGTGATAATTTGATGACATGAAATCATGACAAGCTAGTTCCTTTATGACAGGAATGAAGATCACTGATTTAATTTAATGAAACATATCTGACATGGCCAAATAGTCTGTAGGACAACAGGACACAAGAATTACCCAGGAGACACTAAACAGTTAATGTAGGAAAAGGACAGTCAACCAAACTAGACAAGGACTGTTGAATGCAGATGGAAAGAATGAAATGGTTTGAGACAGATAAGCATTGAGCTGTAATGGCAAAAAATGTGTCAACCATCAAAATAATAATAATAATAATAATAATAATAAATTGCAGTAGTAACATGATCATAACTCTGTCAAAACTTTCATGATAACCCAAAACATACATGGGTTATTGCATATTAATGACATAATTACATCAGACAAGATTAAATGTGTTTGTGTCCCAAAACAATCAGACCTTCTAGACTGCAGTATATAATGTTATATGTATGGTATATGTATGGTAGTTATACGTCTATGTATAGTAGCGTACTGTTCGCATGCAGAAATGACTGTAGAGTACATAGAAACTGAAAAGTAAAATAAAACATTTATTCAAAAACTAAAAGCTCCTAAAGCACATTCTTGTCGAAAACACTTGGCATTACCCTTCACAAGAGCTGGAAAACATATTCAGCTTTCAACAGCTACACTGGTAGAGCTGCTGTGTAATAGAAAACATAAAAGACTGGGACCTGGAAGCAGCCAAATTGGCTGGGAATAACAAAGAAAAAAGAAATGCATTTCTCTTACCTGAATTGATATTCTAAATATGTTTTTTTCCTGACACTAATAATGAAAGTTATTACATTGGATATATCCAATGTTTCTCATATCACATTGGTTATATATCCATTATAAATATATGGTTATTTATTCAATACTCATGAATTACAACATGGCCCGTGCAGCCGGTGCTGGTCATAGACTGCTACAGCCAAACAAGTCAGTTCATGCAAGAGAGAGTCTCTGATCTGCAAGTGTGAGTCAAGTCTCAATTCACTGAACTGCAGTGCACTTTGAATGCTAAGCCAGGGGCAGTGTAAAACATCTGTATACCTCTTTGTATGCATGCCCAAACCTGCTAAGACCATTCAACAAAGTTATACATTGATACTATATTTGTAATACGTACTTGTTATAGGTGTCCGTGCCCTCAATGGCTTTTATTAATGATAAGGGGGTCATATTTTGAACAGTTGGTCTGATGATCTGATGGCTGCCAATTTAATTCTGTAGATTAAGTACTAAGAAAAGTTTTGCATGCTCACCATTATTGAAATCTGCAAGGTCAGTTGGCCAGGTTCACAAATTTAGGTGATATGTCTTTAAGCATGTATCCTGGATTTAACCACAAGGCTGCCCCGAATCACCTAGCCACCAAGGCATGCAAAGTGAGTTTATCACCAGAATTGCATTTTCCCAGCACTTTCATTTCTAAAAGATATTGTTACCAAAAAGTCTTTAATCCAGAAAGCAGGATTTCCTACACAAAGCTTCCACGAGGAAAGAAAGCTATTTTCCCCTTTCAGAAAGGCAGCAATAAACCTTCAATCCCCCACTGAGATGTGATCCAAAGTGTAGTGTTATACATACTGTAAAGGGCATGCATTTGATAGGGCCCTTGTGTTCAGTAGTGCTTCCTGAATTGCTAGTCTGCAGACCACAGTTGCCGATTCATTCCCAAGGGCCAGATCCACAGAAACAGGTGACCTAGCAGAGGAAGCCAAATTTACGGAGCAAAAGGGTTTTCTGATCCTAAGAAAAATAATAGAGAAATCCAATGTCTTGCTGTTCAACTTAAGGGACAAACATAAATCAATGACCTGATGGCAATCAGCTGCTTAAGAGTTAAAGCATAGAAAAAATATGCACATCCCATGCCGGTCACTTTATATATATATATAGTATTGAGTGCACAACCCCTATCCATCCAGTTCATGACTCCAGATTAAAAGTTCCAAAACTATTGAAGTAATTCAACTACTGAGGTTTGTTTTACTTTGAACCTTCTGTTTTCTAAGATCTGTCATAGTTGAATAAATATGACCCCAGGAATGTTGATTATGAGGGGGGAGATAATCATCTGGTCACTAAGCTCCTAAGACTGTTGTCTCCATTTGCAGTGTGGATTCACCTACAAAGCAAGCCTACAGTATGAAGCTCTCTGAGACTGCAATCAAAGTCACTGACTAATCTGAACATTCTGTCTTCTCAAGTCTCTAATCTTTGAAGAAACCTGACCCTAGGATAAGCTGGTCAAGGTGGAAATAATCAACTGGTCACTGAGCTGGTTAGACCATCGTCTCCAGTTGCATTGTGGATCCATGTCAATAGTGAACTTAGCTCAGGGAGAGGAGAGTACAGTATGCCCAGGTAGCACAGAGCCTTTGTCCATCACATGATGCTACGTCAATGGACATTCAGGAGGCAGGGGTTCTTTTATCCTTTCATTTGTCCTTCCATTGTCTTGGCTATTAAAATATTTCATGGTTCCCTTTCTCACTATCTACACCATAACAATTATGAGGAACTTGATTATATGAGGTAGGGGTGTGTTGTTGTGATGTTTTGCAATGAAAGTGAAATGTATGAGGATGAACTAAAAAGCTATAATGTTACACTCACAATTATCCTGGCTCTGTATTACTTTCTAAATATCATACTATTGAGATTGCTGTGCTTTGTTTTCAACAAACTTCTCTTGAGGTCTCTATGTTTCATATGTATCACGGACCGAAAGGCTGCATTGTGTATGACCATGGGGCTTTATTAATACCTAGTGATGCTCTATTACCTGGCAAATGCTTGCATGTGTTCTAGCCATATGTGAGCTGTGCTACTCCATGAAATGATCACCAGGTTTAGAGTTAACTTTTATGGCATCTTGGAGTTTCCTGGAGGTAACATGAGGTCAATGCTGCTGTGAATTCTACTGCAGAGACTTCACATCAAGGCTGAGAAGTGTCTGTTTCACCTTTTGACTTTCTGCTTATGAGGGTTTGTGTTTTCTAGAGCACTCATCTCTCTCAGGCATTGTTTCTCAATTGATCTGCTCTCTCATTGTCTTTCTATGTTGAATTGGATGTTCCACTCTGGCCACTCGGCACCCCACTGCCTTCTTGCCTAAAACATTGTCTCAAGCACAAAGAAACAACAATGTGGGTAATCAAGAATTACTTAAGGCTTGCTGCCTTAATTATTTCTTTGTTTACATTTTATTTAGGTCAATTTGAATCTCAAGGTCAAATCTGTTTGTCATAAATGACTATGGCTTTGTTAATATTCATCCTTTGTTAATTATCCATGTCTGCCTGTTATTAAGTTGGTTAAGCATTATAAAGCATTTAGTAGTTTTGTACTTGTCTATAAGTATTCATAAATGATGGATACTACAAATATCTAGCAGAGTTGTGTTATTCAAAATAATACAACCACATCTGGATTTATAAACATAATTAAAATGTAAAAATATGCTAAGCATGCAATGTCAATTAGAGCTCAGATATTAGTCATGTTTGTAATGCATATCATCAATACATTTGCTAAAGCAGTTTCTACAGTATATGGGGAAAAATGTAAATAAATAAATGGGGAACTATAAATAAGGCTTATATACAGTAATCAATCAATTTTTAAATCATTCCTCAGTAATTAATGATGCATTTATTTCCAACATGGTGTTCGTTGTTAATTTTTGTGTCACTTGTCTTACTGTTGTCTTAAGGCAATATTCAGGTCTTTGTTTGTGTACTTTATTGCTTGTTTTTCAGGTTGATAAATTTATATTAATGATTGTAATGTGAAAAGTCAAATAAAAGTCAAACAACAAGCGGTTTTCATGTTCCCGGTTTAATAGATTTAAGATATTGTCTGGTTTTGCTCTCAATCTGCTTGTTTAGTTACTGTATAATCGTGTATTTTTATGTGTTAACTCAGTCAGCAGGGATTCTGACCCAAGATATGGGTTCTGTCCAGAATATCTGGGGAGTCCTAATTAGCTAAATAAATAAATAAATAAATAAATAAATAAACAATCTGCAATTACATCCATCCCCCTCTGGCACCATGTGTTAGAAGTTAGGGATACTTTATATTTAGAGCCATTATTCAAACCCATTACAGATTTCATCAGTGTTTCAAGTTAAATTTTAGTGACTTTATAACAGGCAACTTTCTGCTTTGGCTTTGACCTGGTGACAGAAATATCCTTTTATCCTGAAACAGAATGGATGTTTTAGAGGTCAAACTACTCTGAACAGCACCTGCACTGGCTAGACAAATTTCCTTACAGCTGTGACATTTGTACAGATGTTGAGCCAAAGAATAATAAAACTAAAAAGAAACTATGCCCACTATTCCTGTCCAGATCATGCTATAATAAATCCCAGGATCTTTTCCACCAGTCTCAATGAAATTGTTAAGTACAGTATGTGTTAGAAATGAATTCTAAAGTAGACTCAAAACACTTTTATATTAGTAGTCAGACATTAAATCACTTTTATTTTTTCATTTTGCTGTATTGAAAATAACACGACTTAATTTAATATAGATAATTATTATCCTAGTAGCACTACCTTTAAAGTTATTCTAATAGGATAAAGGATTAAATAAAAAATATATTGCAGTGCATATAATGTTAAAATGAATGCTGTTAAACTTTTAATTAATAATCTTGTTGTAATCTCTCGTAGCATTATGATAACTTTAAAGTTATTCACATTTTAAAGAGTTTTATGTAAAATAGGAAGAGTAAAGATTGAAATAAAGGATTTTCCCATATCCTCTTCTTTTGATCATAAAATCAACACATTCAAAGGGCAACTCTTCTCCCAGCTTTTTGAGGTAAAGTGTGTGTATGAGGAAACGGAAAAGAGCTCCATTCAGGAATCTTATCTCGATTGCTTCCTGAAAACATGGTCTAAGGACCAATCAGTACAGAGCTGTGAGGCCAGCTTGTTACCATTAATATAGGAAGCCAAACACTACTACGCTGCAAAACACTAGGAACTAAGCCAACTTTAGACTTCGTCCTCAACACCCAGGTTTCCTTTGTATTATTATGTGCACTGAGCCAACAATCCATTAGTTCCCCCACAATCTCACTTCCTCTTGGAAGTTCAGGAGAAATCCTGTTATTGTACCACAACAAAAGCACTGTTGTACGGTATTAGCAGTAAAAGTACGAATAAAAAACATTTTATTATACAGAAGGTCTGTAGGCCATAATGTTTCAGATAACATAATTAAGGAATTGACCATAAAATATTCTCTCATTGTCCAATTCAAAACTTGAATGGCATGACATTTTTTATAATTGCTGCAGACAAATGTCTTCATATTCTAATAACCATCATTAAATTAGATAATCTGTGAAGTCTGACAATAGACAATAAAAATTCAGCATGGTCCTGCTGTGTTAATCCTCAAACCTATCTACATTATTCATGTCTATGAAAAATGAAGAATGCAGTGGAAAAGAAAGGAAAAGAATATGCGCATGCAAGACAGATTATCGGTGTTGCTTTTCAGCCCTCAGGAGGCCTGAGAAATTTGAAAGTCTTGAAAAATAATGCTGTGCTTGCTTTACTTTCTCCTGATAAATAATTATTTTGCGTGGTCGATTTTGGTATGAGTTGTAGAAAAACGAAACAAAAAACAGCTTTATCAGTGATTTCAGTTTATGTAGAACTCCTAATGAGATGTCCTTGTCTTACTGATTCATAGGTATTTGTAAATATTAATGCTAAACTCGCAGTGTATACAAAGATAAGGTTTGATATTCGTACCTAGCGCTGTTCCAGGTTTTAGGTGGAGCTACACAAAAGAGTGTGTAGAGTTCAAGATTTTCCAATTTATTTTATAGTCAGCAGCATCAGTGCAGTTAAGATCAGTTTTGTAAATATAACAGAATCTGATTTCCCTTCATCTCTTTAAATGGAAGCATTACACTTAGGCTTGCTCTGAATATAAGATCTCAAGAAAAATCATAAAAATTCCAATAACTTAACGTTCGCCTTCAGACACAAAACTGTAAATGTTTTATTTTTGCTGTTAGAGCTCCCACATCTTAAAATCACTGTGATACTGTATTGCACTGGCTATGACAATGAACAGGATGAAGCAGTCACTGAAGCTTTGGATGCACTAGAAGCATGCACTTCTTTCCTATTGCTCTGGATAAACACTGCCAAGAACAACTGCTGTGATTCTTAGCAGTTTTATCATATCCAGACTTCCACTCATAATATTTTCATAGCTAATATTCTCTTAAAATAATTTTTTCATCTTGGTCAGTTTACTTCATGATGCTATAATTTCTTACTATACTATGCTACACTACACCATACTATAAAATACTATGCTACACTATGCCATATTATAAAATACTATGCTACACTATGCCATACTATAATATACTATGCTACACTACACCATACTATAAAATACTATACTACACTATGCTATACTATACTGTACTATATTACACTATACTATACTGTACTATACTATGCAATTCTATACTATACTGTACTATACTATTCTATTTTATAGTATGCTATACTATACTGCATTAAAACTATGCTTTAGCACAGTATACTATACTATGCGATGCTATGCTATACTATACTATACTGTACTATACTATGCTATAATACACTATACTATACTGCACTGCATTAAAACTACACTTTAGCACACTATACTGTACTATGCTATGCTATGCTATACTATACTATACTACAATATACTGCATTAAAACTATGCTTTAGCACACTCTACTATACTATGCTATGCTGTACTATACTATGCTATGCTATACTATTCTATGCTTTTAATAATTATTAAACTAATTATGCTTTGCTATACTGTACTATACTATACTATGACATGCTATGTTGTACTATACTATAATATACTATACTGTACTATACTATGCCATACTACACTATTGTATATTATAGTATAGTACAGCATAGCATTGCGTAGTATACTATACTACGCAATGCTATGCTGTACTATACTATGTTATACTATGCTATGCTGTACTATACTATACTATACTATACTATACTATACTATACTATACTATACTGTACTATACTGTGCTATGCTATACTATGCTATATTAAACTATACTATACTATGTTATACCATGCAATGCTATTCAATGTTATTCTATGCTATACAATATTTTATTCCATTAAAACTACGCTTTTGCACACTACACTATGCTACACTATGCTACGCTATGCTACGTTATACTATTCTATACTATACTATACTATACTGTACTATACTATACTATACTATACTATACTGTGTTAAAATTATGCTTAAGAACACTATACTATACTATACTATACTATACTATACTATACTATACTATACTATACTATACTATACTATACCATACTATACTATACTATACTATACTATACTATACTATACTATACTATACTATACTATACTATACTATACTATACCATACTATACTATACTATACTATACTATACTATACTATACTATACTATACTATACTATACTATACTACAGTGATAAAGTACTGTACTTGCTATTATTTTTTTTAATATAACTTACACTATTGCATGTGCAGAACTGGAAAAGCAATGATGGCTATGTAACACCTTTTGACCTTTAATCACGTTTATAATGCATTCTTTATAATATGGCAAAAGTGACAACTATGCTTCCTAGAAATTTCAGGTGCAGGTTATTCACAGAATAATAAATAGCTGAATTATAGGAGTAATTCTGAAGATATACATACCAGCAGGGCTCAAGTTTAATTTACAACCTCTGCCAGCTTTTTACATATACACTTAGATTGCAAACAGCAAAATGTTTTGAGGATTAATGTGTCTCTGAGTTCTCTCCAGCTCCCAAAATGTTCCAGGAAAAGCTGGTGATTACAGATGGTGCTGAATTCCTTTTAAAACTAAAGTTCCACTGAAAATTTGTAGGAACTCTAAAAATACTGCTACGTGGAAGTGAATAAATGAATAATAGCAGAGAAAAGGCAAACGTTAATTACTGTACATTGTATCTGTTATTTCATGATTTTGTCTGTTAATTATCACCAGGAAACCGGAGAATCTGGAGGAAACCCATGTGGCCATGAGGAAAACATGCAGAGAAACTGAACAAACAGTTTGTTAAATAATCATAACATGTATAAACCATAGATAGCATTCAGAAGCTCTCTGTGCTCTTTAATCATTCCCAATTTATTGAAACAGAATATTACTTTTTTTTTTTACGTCATTGCACACACACACACACACACACACACACACACACACACACACACACACACACACACACACACACACACACACACACACACACACACACACACACACACACACACACACACACACACACACACACGGCACTAAATAAGATTTTATATAAAATTATTATTATTAATATTAATTTTATTCGATCAGATTTGTATAGACTGCATGCATGCAACCTTAGTTAGTTTTTAAAAAAAGTAAAAGATGAAAAGAAATGATACCAAAATGGTTATTGCTTCTTTTAGCCATTTAAGGTGAGAATTAGTACATTTTTGCTGAATGGTTAAGGCTTTTGGCTCCGATTTGATCAATTATATAGATCACCTATACAGATACTATTCAAAAGAAGTACATATCATGGCGTATTTATATATTGTATATGATGTAGATCCTCATTTATCTAAATCAGTAATGCTTTGGTCTGTCTTCATCTGAACAGCAAAACATTACGCTCTCAGCAACAAAAGAACTTGATTTCTTTGACTTGAACACCCTCAGGCGTCTGCAGAATGTCAAGTGGTCACACTTCATCAGTAATGAGACCACTTGGCAGCACAGTAACCAGACCCCGGCTTCAGTTTCGGCCAGACAGTGGTGTCTAACTCGTCTAGCCAACTAATTCAGTTGCCACCTGACAGAGCTTCTACGGAGCTCTGATACTTTATTCGTCCTCCATTCCTACAATGTCACTACCATTTTCCATGGACTAGCTACCACAGAAAGTGCCATAATTCATATAACTATTTATTCTGGGGTGCTTTGACTTAGTAAAGTCTTCATTTAAGCTGCTTTTACACCAGGTGTTTACATACTGTACACGAGAGACGTGCTGGCTGCAGCTCCTTGCAGACAGTTCCCCTGATCTGTGATCTGTTTAGTTCTAAGATTTAAAAAAAACTCTTGACGTCATTAAGCACCTCAATTTTTCTTTTTTCTTTTTTAACGGTTGTGTTACTGGACAAGGCAACAACTCTATAAGCTCAGCTCTGCTCACAAGCAGGCTTATTTAACTTAACCACATTTTTGTCACTCAGGTCCAACATGGTGCCACTTCTGGTCCCCTGACCAAGGCCCTTAATCCTCAATTGCCCAGTTGTATAAAATGAAATAAATATGTAAGCCGTGAATGTAGGTCTCACAATTAAAAGAATAATTTCTAATTTTATTTATTTTATTTTTTTTATTAAGCTTAACATTTGCATGTGATACTAAATCAAGGTCAGAAAATCGTAAGCTCTTTTTTAATTTCTTGTTAATGCTGTCAATATTCTATTAGGAGTTGAATCCAAATGTGACACATTTTGGTTAATTTGCACTCAGTTGTAAAGAAAGTTCACAAACGGAAAAAAATTATAGCTTCCTCTTCACTGCTCTGTACCAGTTACGGTCAACTATGTTTATCGAGGTAACTGATCGCACGTACTGTATATACTGTACATTATATGACAGCTTTATTTCTTTATTCTGAGCAAGTTTACATGTTATTTGAAGTAACCCATCAAATATCACTAGTGGTATTAACTGACAACAATTTCATGAATTGTAATGCAAGCGACATGTCAACACCAGTCATTTGTGAAATAAAGCAACATTTTTTAATAGTCTGTGTAATTAATACTTGTATGTCACAGTGTAAATCTTCTAGTAGGCAACTGTTACTTTGCTGAGCTTCTTCGTTGCTCTGTCTGTTCCCAAGGATACAATACGGTATGTTAGAGTTGTGAGCTTTGCCCTGTTCACAAGTTTCTTAGACAATAAGAAAGGCAATTATCTGTGAACTGACATGAAGAGCACAGTAAGGGTATGAGTTTGCGAGACTTTGACAATTCACTTAAATTAGTTCCAGTAATATTATATGGCGAGACTCTAATAATGGATGTTAGGGATGTTTATCATGATTATTTAATGAACCTTTCTCAGCTGAACACTTGAAACCGGTTTCTTAGAAACATGCCATTATAGAAATGATATCTGTGCCTTGCAGTCTTTATTACACACAAAGCATTTTTATATCCTGTTAGAAGCTCTCTTGAAATTCGCTGCATCACTTGTTATAAAATGAATGAGCCTGAGACACTAAGCTCCTCAAAAAGATGCCATCGAACAATAATAAATCAACATCGTTAGAGCTGAACCCCAGTTTCTATGATCAGCATCAAATTGTCTCATGTGTCATACAGAATAAGAGCCAAAACATATATCCTAAAAGTGCTGAGTGCTGTGGACCGTCTACTGAGTTTCATGAAAAGGAATGCTCTGATGTCTGACCGACGAAAAAAATTATTTAGAGAGAATGCATATAAGAAGTGCACATGATTCTTGATAGTGCGGTGGCTCAGTTTCCAACATTCTTCACTCAGATGGGCTGTTTACCGACTCTAAGCTACAACAGATCACCACTGAATGAGAGAAGTGTTAGAGTGGGATTATATCAGGGTCAGATCAGCTCCAGATGTGCATGATTTGCATTTATAAATGGCCTCAAGAGAAATGCACTTTATAATACTGATTATCACCATGTGGGATAAATTTGTATCCCCAGTGATTAGTTAAAAACAATCTGTTTATGGCATCATGCAAAGCAAGATCATGCTCATACTGATCATTCACTTTATTTAGTGAAACACTTCTTTGTCAGTTCTAGGTGAAATCCACAGAAATCCACATGTTTTTGTTTGATACAGGCTAGCTTGTCTCGCTCCAACTTTATGTTGGAGATCAACTCTAAATATCTGACATTGCTTGATACTCAGATGTGTTAATACCATACTTTTTGTGCATTCCACAGGGTGTTGTATTACAGTACTCGGCCTTACTGTGGCACGTTAGCTAAGCGACCTCTGGCCAGCGTTTTGCCTTTACCTCATCGTTTAAGTTGTGACCACATGTTTGTAATTTTTATAGCCCCTTTTCTTTGAACTTGGGGATGTAATATAAAAAAGAAATCAAAGCTTACCATCACCGTCTCAAACAGAGGCCAAGTACACGTTCTGGTTAAACCGCTACCAAGCTATACAAGTGCGGTGCACAGCTGGAATTACTGAAATGTCTCAAAGAATAATGAATCAGACAGAGATGTAAGTAACTAAAGGATACATTAATAATCATAAAGGTTTGAAAAAGCTAGCACCAGTTACTATGTTGGCTAAACAAACTGAAGACTTGTCCCTATTTTTCCAACAGATTGGAAATGTAAACGATGCTGGGAAATAAGAGGGCTGTGCCTGTAATTTTCTCAAATGAAATCAGGGCTACAATACAGGTGCTGAGAGGGTTTGGCTGAGCTATGAGCATTTGTTGTTTTGTAACCCAACTGGAATGCACATAGGGCTCATATGATGTTTATTAAGTCAAGAAATTTTTTTTGTATGTTATCCTGTGGTGCTTCGCTTGTCCTGAAAGCCATACATTAGTACCATTTTATAAAGTTCTTAAAGACTAGACCTTTAATTAGAGTCTCTGTGCAGTGTGCTTTTGTATTTAGAAAAGAAAGAAAATTCCTGAAAGAAAAGAGGTACAAATTTAAAGGCTTAGATGGGGTGCCCTTTAATAATGTCAGTCAAGCCATTGTGACAAGACCTTGGCATGTATTATAGCCAATGTGAATAAAAGATTTTAAAATAAACTTTAGGGCTGCAACATGGTCTATGGTTGCTTTGTAATTTCAAATGTTATCACCGAATGATCGTTAGATCAGGGTTGCAGTCCACACTGAAATGATCACACATACGCTCTTCCTCACTTTACTGTATACTTTTGGTATGAGGTGCTCTAGATTTATGTGTTTAGGTGATAAAGTCATATAAAATACAAGCCTATAAAAGACATTGGGAATATGGGGATTTTGGCTGCCATTTTGCCTTGACAAGGGTATAAAAATGACCATTGAGAGATTGAAACCATTTTGTATCTTTTGTTCCTGTGTCCCATGATTCACCTTTCTAAGTTGAAACAACGCACCTAGTTGCGTAAAGTAAAAGAAACCGTTTTGCTTCATCAGCCAATTTATGATGGTAGATGGTTGTTATCACTTGGCATGTGGGGGATGCTGGTACTCACCATGGACCCAAACTCCTAAGACAGAGACAGTACGCTTATCAGACACATTCCTAATCTTCTTCAGCGGTAGGCACCGTCCGCATAGCAAGCTGAAAATGTTTGTTTTCATAGTGAATGTTTGTGGATTTAGCAGATCACGGAAGCCAAAGTAATGGCAGTTTATGTTTGTTTGTTACAATAGTTTGAATCTGAGGACTTCAAGAGAAAAGTACATCATTTATCAAGATGTGTAGATTTGAGAACATGATTTTAGCAAAAAAAAAAATATATATATTTTTTAATCAAACTGTCATGTTTTCGGAATCTAAAACCATATCAATATATGATGTTATTTGTTATAAAAATTAAATTTTTTTAAATTGTTATGCGAACTATGCGAACTGTAACGTAGTTATCTAAAAAAGGAGAACTGCAAGATTTACCTGTAAAGTTCCGAAATTTGTCCAGTAGTTTGGTTGCTTAGTGTCTGGCAACAACAACAAAAAAAAGGATATTATTCTCAGTTAATCACCTAAGATTTGAAACTCTTTGCTTGTCTGTTCATTTTATAATACTTTGTTTCCAACAATGATTGACGTCTTAAGATTTTTAAATGGTTGTTTGCAAAAGTTTCATTTTTTCCAATAGAAGGAAAAGATGAGTGTATAACAGCTGGACGTCAACATTTTTATCCGAGTGATACGGAGCAGAAACTCCTGCTACATCAAGTATTTACTTGAGATATAAAGAAAGTGACAACAAATGACAGCAACTGTTCCTTCGCTTGTAATTGATTCCACTGTGTAAAACGTGTAAAAAGTAAATGCACCAGCTTTTATGCTTCCTAAGCAAATTTAAACAGTTCGAATACGATAAAATATCACTAAATATCACTATATCACTAACTGAAAGCAAGAGTTAGATCAACCTGGCAAATGAAGACCATAGACTTCTGTTCACATTGTGGAGATTAGTGGCCTTTAATAGAGAATGTCATGTTCAGCTCCAAGCTTTAAAGACCCAAAAAAACTCAAATCACCATCGCAGGTAATGTAAACAGCGATCATTTGTCTGGTTTTAGTACCTTTGTGGAACAAGCAGTAACCAGCACATGGACAAACACTCACCACAAAGTATAAGTGTGGGAAATATCAACAAACTTTAGACTGCTCATTGGTTCCTGGAAAGGCCACCACTACTCCAGGCATTACTCCAGGCTTTTCATTGTGTCAGTGTCATTCTTTCACCCTTTTCCATTCAGAATCGTGTGACCTCAGACTACTAATCCTGTGTAATGGGCAAATACTAAAAGAAAGGGTTTGCTGAAACACAAAATAAAAAAACAACAACAAAGAAGCATTACCATCATGATATTTGTAAAGCACTTGTTTCTTTTTGGGCTAGTTTACCACGTTCGATTTATTCAGAGGTTATGAGTGAAGGTAAAGAGAAATAAATCATTAACTTGCTTCTGTTTTACACAGAAAGGATGACCCAGGACAAAGGTAACGACAGTACAGAGCATATAAAGCAGTTTCTGAAATGTAATTTAAAATGTCATTTCTGTTATGACAACATAGTGTCATATAACATTGCATGTGAACTGGAATTGATTTGTTTTCGCTTGCCTGACTGCTATCAGAAGCAACAGAAAAAATGTTTCATCAGGAGTTGGTAGGATCATTTTTACATGGGGGTCAAACAAACAATGGGTTGCCATGATATATTGACGTGTATGCTTAGAGTCAAGAGCTAAAGAGTTTTTTTTTCTCTCTCTTTGGACACATTTCCCAGCAGTTTTGTCTCACAAATGATCTGAGTGGATCTGGATTAACCCATTAAACACCCAGAATCCATCAGGTTACACAATATGCTTCTAGAAAAATAAGTGGTTATAAAGGTTAAATCTAGGACTTCAATTCATCACTCAGTTTGTGCTGCTGGAAGAAGTTCAAGATTTCATAAATGATATAAAGCTGCTAATAACCTGTTTATACTGTATAAGAGGGAAGATACTGATTAGTACTTAGAAAACCGAATAAATCTTATGGGAAAAAAGTTAATCACAGAAGACTTAAGCGTTCTTCAGTTTGTACCTTTAGAGAATAGATCTACACAGAAACCCTGCAAGTACTTCTCCTTCAGGAAGAGTTCTCTTTTTAAACCTTTTTTTAAAAAGCAGTCATATATTGACAGTCATGTAGAGACTTAATATAGAGACAACGTTTTATATGACATCATATAATGACATCATATAATGACAAAGTCATATAGTGACATCATATAGTGACATCATATTGTGACAAAGCCATATAGTGACATCATATTGTGACATCATATTGTGATAAAGTCATAGTGACATCATATAGTGACATCATATTGTGAGAGTGTCATATAGTGACCTCATATAGTGACATCACATAGTAACAGTCATATAGTGACATCATATAGTGACACAGTCATATAGTGACACCATATAGTGACACAGTCATATAATGACATCATATAGTGACACAGTCATATAGTGACATCATATAGTGACAGACTTATAGTGACATCATATAGTGACAGACTTATAGTGACATAGTAACAGACTTATAGTGACATCATATAGTGACAGACTTATAGTGACATAGTGACAGACTTATAGTGACATCAAATAGAGACAATGTCATATAGTGATATCAGAAACAGTCATAAAGTGATATCATATACAAAAAGTCATTTAGTGACATATAGAGACAGTCATATAGTGACATCATATAGTGACAGACTTATAGTGACATCATATAGAGACAAAATCATATAGTGATATCAGAGACAGTTGTATAGTGACATCATATAGTGACAGTCATATAATGACATCATATGGTGACAGTCATATTGTGACATCATATAGTGACATCATATAGTGACAGACTTATAGTGACATATAGAGACAAAATCATATCGTGATATCAGAGACAGTCGTATAGTGACATCATATAGTGACAGTCATATTGTGACATCATATGGTGACTTTGTATATAAATCAAGTCATATAGTGTCATATAGTGATATCATATAGAGACCGTCATATGGTGACTTCATACAGTAAAGTTATACAGTGACTTCATGTAGTGATAAAGTCACATAATGCGGTATTTGCAATAAATACAGTAATCATTATATGGGTCCCTTAAAGACAGATGAACCAGTGCGTAATGTTGATATGACATAGTGGTCTTGTTTTCTTCTAGGGAATAATTATTGTATGACAGTTGTATGTTTTGTATATGATGCCATATATTACTACAAGATCTTGATATGCATAATTGAATAATCTGAAACTTTACTCGGTTGCTCTGAGAAATCTAATTTATTCACTTGCCGAAAAAGTTTTTAAAATAAACATAAATAACTTTAATTCAGGGGGCATGTTGGCTTAGTGGTTAGCACGTTTGCGTCACACCTCCAGAGTTGGGGGTTCGATTTCCGCCTGCGCCTTGTGTGTGTGGAGTTTGCATGTTCTCCCCGTGCCTCGGGGGTTTCCTCCGGGTACTCTGAGTTTCCTCCCCCGGTCCAAAGACATGCATGGTAGGTTGATTGGCATCTCTGGAAAATTGTCCGTAGTGTGTGAGTGTGTGAGTGAATGAGAGAGTGTGTGCGCCCTGCGATGGGTTGGCACTCCGTCCAGGGTGTATCCTGCCTTGATGCCCGATGACGCCCGAGATAGGCACAGGCTCCCCGTGACCCGAGAAGTTCGGATAAGCGGTAGAAAATGAATGAATGAATGAATGAATGAATGAATGAACGAACTTTAATT
Source organism: Tachysurus fulvidraco (assembly GCF_022655615.1). Classification (NCBI taxonomy): domain Eukaryota; kingdom Metazoa; phylum Chordata; class Actinopteri; order Siluriformes; family Bagridae; genus Tachysurus; species Tachysurus fulvidraco. The sequence continues at coordinate 6,494,186 of NC_062526.1, forward strand.
CAGTACTGGCTATATTTAAGTGGTTAAAAAGAGACATTTCTTTCTTTGCTACTAAATAAACACAATATCACTTGATTCTTGCTTATACAGTATGCATATACAGTCCAGTAGATATTTTTCAGTTTGTATTTTCAGTACAACCTGCACATTTTGATTACACCTTGTACCACCTGTATCTTTTGTGTGTACTGTATTATTGGACACCTCATAAGATGGACTCATAATTTCAAATTCACACCCCATTATACTGCAGATCCGACGCGTTAAATGCGTCTCCCTAATTTCTCCAGTGCAGTCTGAATCATGTCAGAGTCATTAGTGAAACTTCAGTATCTCCACTGTGGCAGATGAGCATCTGACACAGCATTTTACATGGTTGTTCTTCAAGGGTAATGTGAGAGCAAAATATTTATACAGCATCTTGAAATGTCTAAACAAATTTTATTTAATATGGCACAAGCAAGCAACTTCTCAAGCGGAAGTGTGGAGTGTTTATCGGCAAATGTATCGCCCTGGGATTTGGACATCCATGATCACAGTGTAAATTCTATTTTTATATATTAGATTAGTTTCATTGCAACTTAAAACAACATGCATTCGAGAAAATAACATTTGAATTGTTGAAATAACTTTATAAATATATTCTGATGGTTATTCAGTGATAGTCTTACTTAGTAGGCATGTTAGTACTGTATGTTCACCTCACACCTCCAGGGTTGCGGGCTTGGTTCTCACTCACACTACTTATGTGGTCAGAATAAGTATGTTTGGTGTTTGTTTATACTTAAAACAATTCAAATCTCCTGAGACACAAAGCTATTAATGTTTGTACGATGTGGAATATTTTACATGAAGTTTGACGATTTGGATTGAGCAGCAATTTGCTTAGAGGTTTTTTTTTATCTGCAACAACTGTCTATGATACACCGGGCTGTTGTAATGCATCCAAACATCCTAGACATATGTGGATTCCATCTGTGTGAGATTCCTGTAAAATCTGCAGTTCACAACAACTAAACTGGAAATGAGTTTCTCCCAGCAACAACACAAGCGCTGTTGGATGAGTTTCATTCCACACCCATGGTCTGATATGTTATTATACAACACACATTTGAAAATATCTTCATTGTTGTAGCCAGTAAAAGTTGTGTCACCTAGGGAAGTTGGCATGTCACTTTCACGGTTGTTCCCTGATGTGAACGGAATGCAAACATCTAAAGGCGGGTATCAGGGAGACAGCACATGCGATGTTTGAAAAGGTTGAGTTTCGTGTTTTGAAATATTTAAGACTCACAGAGTGCATATTTGGATCTGCCCCTGACGGAGCTTGATGTTTTGCCTTGTTGCATGGCAGACACCCCCTGTTGTTTCTTTCCTTTTCCTCCTGGAGCAATTGCCAATGTGGTGCAACTCATTTGGAAGCATTCTTCTTACCTTTTAAAAGAGGCCATGGCAGCAAACGCATAGGCATGTAAAAGCAAACTCTCAGGGACAGGTTAATAGCACCCAGAGTCCACACTGGAAGAAGGAGGAAGGGGGGTGATGCCCTTAGGGCTGGGAGTCAAGGTAACCCACACTAACCAGGGTCCAACCTTACCGTTATGTGCAATTATGACCTACGCCACTTTTATACCTGAGGACAGCATGGCACCTGATGGTGGTATATACTTACATTCTTTACTTAAGAATGTCTGAGAATAATACTGTCATTGTGTAAAACCAGGTCGGAACTGGTTATAATAGCACCTATCAAAATAAGGTTTTGAGTCAAAGCCAAGATGACATTTAGCCTTGTGCATTGTCATCTTTCAGCAATGAGTTAATACATAACTGAACAAGGGGAGAAAATGGCTCTGAACTATTCTATAAGTCCACCATGGAGCAAATAAAAAGAAGAATGTGACACCATAAAAGTAATGATTTTCGGAACAAAATAATGATACAGACAGATGTTATTACTCCAAATTGTGCTGCAGACATTCCATTAAACTTTCCTTTACCTCCAAAGTGCAAACACAGCCTCTGCTCCCTAGAGGACACATTAAAAATCCCTCCACGTCATTAGGTGTTTGTTTAAATCCAAAATATTCCATTTATTAAACCTCTTAAATGAGATGGAAATGTGAACTGTAGAATAACACTGTAAATGAGGCTTGTGACTTAATTAGTGAAGTGATGTTCGCCTTGGGGCAAACGCTGAATGAATGATTTAACAGCAAGCATGGGAGTGTGACTGTGTGCATTTTTTTTCTCACTGCTAATTCATTTAAACAGTATGTCATAGGAGAGATAGCAAATAGATAGCAGCTTGTTATTTTTCATACATACATACATACATACATACATACATACATTCAGGGTATACTTTGAATAGAATTGTGGCAATCACTCATTCAGTAAAACTGCACTACAAATGATTAAGCCCAGGAGAGACAGAGCACTGAACAATGCAATGAATTAAAGGAAAGAATTCAATTCTCCAAGACACATTTTACATACAACACCTGGCCACTAAGAGCTGTAACATGTTTGCATAATGACTGCTGCCTGTTTAACCCCTTCAACCCATCTGCAGGTCCAGACTTATAACTCTTTACCTTTTCCTATTAGTTACACTTTAGTTCCCGAATACCCCGAATTAAGATGGATAACTGAACAATAAGCACGTGGTTAAACCAACAAAATGTATGGAATTACACCAGAATCTAAAGATTATAACATCACAAACTTCAAATCAAGACAGTGTGTCCCTGCAAAGAATGTCAGGAATGGCTATGGTTTTGACAGCAAATAGCATTAAGCAGACTTACAAAGAGATGAACTGATCTCTGTTTAAACATCCGCCCTTCAGCCGTCTCTGACGTCCTTCTGTCAAAAAGAAACACTACCTGTTGACATTGTGTGTGTGGCAGACATTTGTACGTCAGAGATTCCCCTGATTCTCCCCCCCCCCCCCCTTTTACCCTGCAAACTTCAGATCATTCAGTATATTTCTGCTTTCCATTGTCTGGTTCTGTCTACATTCTGTTCCTGTGACAAATGGTGGGAAGATGGTGGGTAGACAGTGGTGTGAGGTTAAAGAAGTTAAAGAAATAGACACAGGCCTCGGTTCAGGGAGCTGAAAGCTAAGCGAAACAATCAGGTTTTACTAAGAAAACACCATAAGGCCAACAACTGCAAACGGTTGCATATGCTGGCAAGAAAAAGTAATAGGTTTGTATATACAATGGAGAAAGGCGTTACTGACTCTGACCTGTTATTTGTAGTGCAGAATATACAAAGGATACACAACAAAAGTCCTATTCAGGCTGGAAGTATTCTTTTACATGGATAGGTTGGATAAAGTATTTATTTCCGGTGTATCTTATTCCGGTGGAATTTGTCTGATTTTTTTATGGACTGTGCATGTGGAAAGATCTATTACAATCTATATTACAATCTATTTAACGGTCTGGAGAGAGAGCACCTGGTAATATGTGTCCTGTCTAAATTGATATACTGATGAAAATGTTTGGGAAAAGAGATTTTAGATTTTTTTAGAGATAGATTCAGTCATTTTCCTGGGGATTTGAACGTACTGTAAGTTATTGAGTTCCTAACACAGGTAGCTTAAATACATGTATGGTCATGTGACCTACTAATACAATTTGAACAGCCACAAGCAGGATCGAAGCCATTAGCTTTGTATTAGGAAAAAAAAAGTAAATTATGTAATAATTAGAAATGTTTATCCAGGGATCCATGCGTATATCATGAAGGCATTCTCATCACTGTGATTTATCAGAGATCACTCATCCTATATTAATTCTATTTATAATTAATTATAATTCTATTATAATGAATTCAAACATAACTGTAAGTCCATCAACTCTAATCCTGCTCAGATACCTTATCTCATTTGGGTAGTACAACAGAGCCGCATCCGCCTTGAAGCTGTCTTTGGAGGAAAGTGCACCGTAGACACGTCCACTTATACAGTATCTACAGTACAGACCAAAAGTTTGGACACACCTTCCAAAAGTTTGGACACACCACCTTTTCAACAGGACAGTGATCCCAAACACACCTCCAGGCTGTGTAAGGGCTATTTGACCATGAAGGAGAGTGATGGGGTGCTGCGCCAGATGACCTGGCCTCCACAGTCACCGGACCTGAACCCAATCGAGATGGTTTGGGGTGAGCTGGAGCGCAGAGTGAAGGCAAAAGGGCCAACAAGTGCTAAGCATCTCTGGGAACTCCTTCAAGACTGTTGGAAGGTGACTACCTCTTGAAGCTCATCAAGAGAATGCCAAGAGTGTGCAAAGAAGTAATCAAAGCAAAAGGTGGCTACTTTGAAGAACCTAGAATATGACATATTTTCACACTTTTTTGTTATGTACGTATATAATTCCACGTGTGTTAATTCATAGTTTTGATGCCTTCAATGTGAATCTACAATTTTCCTAGTCATGAAAATAAAGAAAACTCTTTGAATGAGAAGGTGTGTCCAAACTTTTGGTCTTTACTGTATGTCGTTATAAGCAATGGTGCACAGCTATATTATCGGACAAATTAGTAATTGCCAGTGAAGGTTATTTCCATATATCTAAAATCTCCAGCTGCAGAGATGTGAACAAAGCACAGTGCATTCCTAGTGGAAAGCCCTCCATCCCACTGTGGTTAGACAAAACCTCGAAGAGCACAAACAAGGGAAACACGACCATGAGTACTTAATGACAGCCCAATTCCAACATGCCCATTTTTTCCATTAATCACACAATTTTCTTCCACTGTTACCTGGAATCGTATGGTTGGATGCATTTTCCACTGTTACTGCATAAATGAGAGATGTGTGATGTTATTGCTCAATATCTGCATGGTTTATTTACTAATAATGCAATCAAATTATATACGCTAAGGATTTTCCCTTGATAAGATATTCCACTGGAAATGCAACGAAACCACAGCGATTATTGTCGACAGGCATGTAGACAAACACACTGTTTTCTTATTGGTTCACACACTTTGAATGACATAGAGAGTGAGAATAAAATTTTCACTTACGATCTTAATTGTGTCCCCAGCGAAATTAAAGGAACTGGCTGGAGTTATCTGGAATGTATTGTGCAACTTGTTGCATACTGCTTTGCCACACAGGAATTCGGCTCTACGAGGCACTGAGGATATGCTCTGACCTTCCAGGCTACTTCACCCCAGGCAGCTGGGCTGCTTCACATTGTTATACCGCATGCTCTGTTGAGCCAAAGGTAAAGAAAATCCAGCTCATTAGGTGGGAGATCCCAGAGCCCTCATGCATACTCATTATTTTTTCCTAACTCCTAAAGCTGGCTGTGACAAACTAGTCAAATCAAGTATTTTTCTATCAGCATTTAACCACAGGCATATTTTATAAGATATTTATGAGTGTAGACAATCGGGCAGGTCGAGGGCACCTCCAGCTGACCTCGAGGAGAAATGGCTCAGTGGGGTCTCACAGCTGGCGCAATGAAGTGGCTCAGGCCCAACAGTGAAGGGGGAAGCAGTCATCAGCAAGGCCTGCTGCATTCCTCAGTGCACCCCAGCCAATGTCAACAGCTGTGGGCAGCGCCAAGCCCCTGCTGCTGCTCACCTTGCCTGTCGGCTCGATAGCATGCTGACGATGAAACCTTCCTGGTGCGAAAGGTCACACTGTGGCTGAAGCTTCCACCAATCTGCACATGTTCCACTCAAATTTAAGACAGGATTGGAGGCGGCGGTAGTTACAGCAGGTTTAGTGGCAGGATAGACAATGCTGAACAAACGAAATGCGTGTGCCTCCGAAATGGCCAGGGTTTGTCCACAGCTCCAGACTTGCGTTCCTCAGTCCTGTAATTACATACCTTTTATATAACTTTCTCTCTAGTTGCTGAATAATTCATAGACATTATTGAATAATATGATTTACAACGAATAACTGAATAATGGGTTTAGAACATAGAGGGGTAAACCCTTAAATTCTTTGATTATTACTCAGTTATTCTATGAAACTAATAAGAAAGGTATGTAGTAATGAAAATGACAATGTAAGTCTGTACCTGCAGACATTTCTAAGGAATTTACAGAGTTACACCTTTTTGACATACAGTCAAAAAAACATGGTCTCACACCTGCAAATTCATAAAGAAAGCCATAATAAAAAGCTAAAAAAGGTTAAGCGCATGATTATGGACAGTTATGGACAGTTATCAGGGCTGTTTTAAAGATTTCAGTCATATGCAATTAAAAAAAAATCCAATCACATGCAAACAGGTGGGTTTCCTGTGTGGAATCGTCCCAGTCACAAGCAAATGTTCAGTTAATTGCCTTGTGTCTGTGTAGATGTCACTCATTTTTTCACACTGAATGATTTCATTCCCAACAGAAGGTCAAATACGGCAATTCTGGCCTATAAACCTTTCAATATGATCTATCCGTTGTACAGATAATTGAAAAGATTTGGCTGCACTTTACAGCCAAGGCAGGCTTTAGCCAATATCATCCCTGTCACGGACAGGAAACTCAAGACGCTCCATAATCAATATGAATTTCACATCTCTATGGAAGAGTACATTCCTTCCAAGAAATGGGATCCGTTATATTAGCCACCATGGAGCGAAACAAGAGGGACAGATACATTCATCAAAAAGTGAACTGAGGACATTTCCTCATGTTTTACTTACTCCCTGCCCTTTAAAACCACTGATTGTCTGATATTCGTCTAATGATGAGCTATATTCGGTTCTAAGTTTCCATTCTCCTTAGGTTTGTAGAACAGGATTCTGACATGCTATGACTGGCAACACAGCACCCCAGATACTGGTGACACAAGCGTCAGGCGAAGAACCGCAGCCTCTGATGTTCAGTCACTGGGCTTATTGCAGACACCTCAAATGGAAGCAGATGTTGGACTACAGAGGCATTGGTGACCTGAGCTAGCTGCGCACACCCATTTTCACCCCTTCTCCCCCCCCCCATCTTTTCCAGGATACTCTCCCCTCAATCCATCATAAAACCATCAAAGTATAAAGTATTGCAGGGGAAGAAATGCGGCGTTTCCTGAGCAGCCAAGTCTCAGCCTACATTGCCTTGTTTCCAGGTGCAGGTTGCACAGGCACTCCAAACCACTTACAGCAGTCAGGGAGCGTGCCTTTTAGTAGGAGGATGGGGGAGGACATGCCTCGCGTGCGTGTATGGGATGAAGGACATTTTTTCCACTAAAATGCGTGCAGACCACAGCACAACTTTTAACATCCATCATTTGAACAAGCCCTTGTTCCACTGAATGATTCTCCAGCTGTGACTCCGAAGGACAATTACCCATATAATCCATTTAGATATTGTATTCATCATGAATCACTTTGAGATGGTTTTAAAAATCAAAGAAATGGCAGCTCATGTGCTGTGTGTCTGTGTTACAGCCAAGGGTTTTGAAAGGAATTCCTTTTTTATCTATGGCTAGCTAGTTATCATGCAAGGAAATCCACTATCGGGTCAGAGTCATGTTTTTCACGGAACAAGACTCCGCTCCTATTTTCAGTGGAAATAAGCAAACTCTAAGGTACTAGAGAGCACACAAACAAGGCAGTCTTCAACAAATGAATCAAGTTTGGAAAGAAGAAGAAAAGATCTGACTTTTCTCTTTTTAACCAATTTCATTCAATCTTCTGACAGATAAACTAAAAGCAAAAAGCTGAAATTATTTATCAGAATCAGAAATACAAGCAATGCTCTAAATAAATAAATAAATAAATAAATAAATAAAAGTCTGAGTGTTGGTACTGTCTGATATGGCAAGTCAAAAAAAAAAAAGAGCACCAGCGCCATCTAGTGATGCAATGCATAACTTTGCTCATTTTGTCCATCTTCCACTTCTGGGCAATATGTAGAAAATATGCTTTCTTAAATCTATTTTGTGTTGTAAATGTACCTGTTTTGTAAGCAACATCAGTAAGAATTTCCTACGAGTATTCGTGCCTTCACCCGTCCTTCAATCATCTCGTCATGTCGTTTGATCGTTCAGCTGTGTGTTTTTGTACAAGTATTGTAGTCTGGGATTTGGTGTACAGATTTACAGGTACAGTATTATAGACGTTAGCTTTAATGCTAATCACGTCCTTTTCTCTAGAAATACGTTAGACCTCCATAGCGACAAAACATCTCCATAGTAACTAGCATCTGGGTTAGCAATAGTGACGGGGAGAAATGTAGTAATTATGTTTTCCAGTATGCAACATCTCACTGGGGGTACAGACACTATATATTATGAGAAATTTTCAAAGCATCAACTTGATAGTGTGGTTTTCAAGTAATATATCTAAAGTAAAACTCTGATCCACTGCTGTATATTGTAATGCTGATGATCATGCATTTTAAAGTACACATTTTAACCCAGGATTAGAAAGAGTGATAAAATAACATTTTCACACTGCAGTTACTCCTCGCATAATCCTAAATAATATCAGCCTTTGCACGCAACATCATAAACCATGTTGTCACAAAAACCGGCGCTGGCAATACAGTGGCTACTGTGATTTACAAGCCTGATTTAATTTTGGTCAGCAAATGCAATTGATGCAAGATGGCTCTTCTGGACAGTTCTCTGAAAGGGCTGTTGTTGCACTGGAGTCTGGTCTATGTCTGAGTGGGTGTATGGACAATTATAATTCCTGCTCCCACGCAAAGGCAAGCAAAATCATACATACACACACACACACACACAGAAGGAGAGAGACTTAGCACTGAATGCATTGAGCAATACAGAAGAACAAATTTTCATTTGGATTCCTCGGTTAGCTGTTAAACGTTAAAACAAATGGCAAAACACCTCACTATGTTCAGTAAAAAAACAAACAAAAAAAAACCTGACAGCCATGCATCTAAGATTTGCCGATTTGAAGCCAGGTTAGTAGTTGCTATTTATCTAGCACATAATTGAAGTAACAATAAAACAAGCTTGCTTGTGAAACCACCCAAGTACACAGTGTGTGTTTTATTACATATATTAAATAAAAGTATAAAGAACAGTAGAACAAATTTCATTCCCAAAGCAGTGTTTATCTGTGGTGGACTTTCAACTATCTATTACAAACAATAAGCAGCAGGTTTGTATTGTGAACATATGAATCACCAAAAGGAAAAAAAAAAAAAACAACAACACTTCACTTCAACTAAACTGCATTCACCAGAGATACACCAACCCAAAGTGCTATCGCTCCCATACTGGTTTAAAACACTGGGTATGGATCTGATATTTCTCAGTCTGAGCCACTGATGTATTTTATGCCATAAAGAATGTTACACTGATTGACACACACATGTTTCATACTCGAATACTGTGTATGTAATGTCTTGCATAACCTGGCAACAGGCGCTTACCGAAAAAAATAATTAAATAATAATTTATTATTATTTTTTAAATCATCAACTGAGTGGTTGTGTATCATCTGATGCTTTTGAGAGCATATTGATCTCACATTGAAAATAAATAGCAAAAATAATAATAATAATAATAATAATAATAATAATACAAGGATTAGGATCGGTGTATCCCTGGCAATTTGAAGAAACAACCCTACAAAAACAAAGCAATCATTTTTTTCACAAAACTTTTTTTTTTTTAACCCAGAGTCCAGAAGCCAAAGAACTCTTAAAAACACCCAGCCCTCCCAACATAACACTGATAAATTTTAGAATCTTCTTATTGCATCGTCGATGTCCGACATTTGTTCCTTCAGCTGGTTCCACTGCTCTGGGTTCAGTGAGATACCTTAGAGTGAGTCATTACAATTAATAACCAAAATGGATTTTATTAAGCATTCATTTCAAGTAATCCTTCATTTAAAGGGCTAAATATGGAGTCACTATTATTGAGAAAGAAAAGAGATCATCTCATTAGTTTTATAAGGTTCAGTGTTCAGAATTCGTTTTTATATATGCGAGTGTGCAAAACACACACGTGCGCACGGACACCTGCTCACGTATGGGCGGACACAGATGGACAGGCAGGCACACAGGCAGGCAGGCAGACACAGAGACACACACAGACAGAGACACAGACAGAGACACACACACACAGACACACACACAGACACACACACAAAGACACAGACAGACACACAAAGACACACAAAGACAGACAGACACACAAAGACATAGACAGACACACAAAGACATAGACAGACACACAAAGACATAGACAGACACACAAAGACATAGACAGACACACAAAGACATAGACAGACACACAAAGACAGACAGACACACAAAGACAGACAGACACACAAAGACAGACAGACACACAGACACACAAAGACAGACACACAAAGACAGACAAACAGACAAAATCGCTCACATCGTCGCAATTTTTATTCCACAGTTACCTTTTTTGCCAGGTTTCATTTCACCTGCTTGGTCCATCCAGTATTCTCTAACGTCAATTAGCACCTTTCCTCTGAAATCTCTGACTGTGACATATCGTAACTTCCCAATCTGAAACACATATTACTCAGATTCAGCCATCAAACATTTAGTACAACAATAGTATAGTTTTATTTTCTGGGTTAATCAAAACAGACACTGTACCTGGACTAGAATAAGTCAAGGTCTGGGGAAAGCCTTCAACTTCAAGCCTTACCATCTTAAACAGCATGATTTCAGAGGTCTTAAAAGATTAGCACTGTTACACCAGGTGAGAATGCAGATTATATGAGAACAGGTAGTAAGGATACTAGTAGCAGCTTGAGGTAGTAAGGCTTCATTAGTGTACATATCCATGAGATTTGTTGAAATCTTATCATGGCTTTTAGACAAGTCATGCAGCAGAAGTTAGATATTAACTAGAAATTAATGTAGCTACTCCTGAGTAGCGCAACAAGGAATCTTGTGCCATCATCGCTAGATCTTGAGTACGAATCCTGACGAGGTCACAGCTGTCTGTGGCTAATCAGAGAGGGAACTATGGGTGGTGGGGTGGGAGAGATGGCATACACTCTCTCCACCCGTCATTCACAGTCATCGGCATATGCATGCATGTGGCAGAAGGTGGAAAGCTCTTCTCAGATGCGATTGGTTGGGATCGTGTGTCTCTGAGCAAAATGTGTTAACCTTCACCTGGCTTGTGAACGGAAATTGGCAAACGGCCAAATCGGGGTGAAAACGTTCGCTGTAAGCCGTTTGCCGTCGCGTGTACGAAGCGTTACGTGTTCGGCCGTGCTCAAAAGTCACGACAAGAATACACACAGAACTTTTACGCCGTGTGTTAACGTCTGTGACGTTATAGATCTGGCTTTGCACAATTCAAACAGTACTATTCTTTTAAAAACTAAACACGTACTGGAACAGTGGGCGTAGAAGCTCCAGCACGTTCTTAGCCGTCTCTAAATGCCTTGAACATTTCACACCTTCTACAAAGCAAACTTACAGACTTCCTGAACAGTATATTTACTCCAGAGCACTAAAACACAGCTTGAGGATGTGAATATGTGGGGGAAAAAATGGTCTTAACCTGAAACATGTTGTCACCAGCATCGTTATCGCTCTTGGAAGAGCCGCTCGGCTTGGAGCTCTCTCCACCCTTCTGCTTTTTAGCAGGTTTCTCCACTTTAGTTGCCTTCTTCCTCTTGGCCTGTGACAAATTGTTCTGCGTTGTCAAAAGCTGTATAAACGTCCAGCAGACGTAAAAGTACAGTGTATTTTTATATGTAAAAAATATTAGTGGTCCTACCTTTGTTTCAGCTTCACTGTCAGACTCACTTGCTGATGAGGAAGACAACGCCTCTTTTGCTTTTGGCATGCTGGGGAAGACAAGCATGAAGCTGTTGTTAAAACAAAATGTAAGCCAACACTGCCACCACATGGTGACTATTAAGAATGACCATAAATAGGCAGCGTGCATCAGATCAATTCCATTTCATCCGTACAGAGCTGTAAATAAAAGACATTTTCAGATGTAAGCAATTTGACAGAAATCAAGACGTACATTTAGAGCTTTTAATGACCAAGCCAAGGAAAAACACCCTGAGACGAGGTGAGGAGGAAACCGTGACGGGAACCAGATTCAAAAGCGAACCGCTCCTCTTCTAGGTGGCACAGTGTAGAGAGATTTTTTTTTCTTGTTTAATCATTTTTTTCTTTGGCTTCCTAAAATGTAAACAATGTTGACTAGATGGTGACTACTGAGCATGATGTGAATAAGTGATAAACAATGGACAGTCTTGTGTTAAAAGGTGCGAATCTACAGTATCCAGGATAGATTTTCCACCGAAGCAAAGGTGTGATGTTTGGGGGAAATCTTTAAGATATTCAAGCAGGATCATCCACAAGAATTATAAATTTAGAAACCCCAAGCAGAAGAGAATTAGGATGAAAGTCAGGTCTGAGGCAGGTGCGTCAGGGTCAGACACCATTAGAAGAATTAGAGATTAAAAAAGCACTATTGCCGTGATACTGAAAGAGTAGGTACTGTATGCTACGCATGCGTAAGCGCCGTGAACTTCATAACCGAATGTCGTAAACGACGAACGTCTTGTTGACTTGCTGCATAGTTGGCCAAGCTACAAAATCCGTTACTGATCTGGCTTTAGTAAACATACAGATTTCAGAATCTGCTGCTTGTCAGAAACACTTATCTACCCATTGCTAATAATGTTCCTTCATACAGGAAAAAATTGCAGCAATGCACCATATATATGGTCAGATATAGTACAATGTAGAACATGTGATGGCTAAATACAAAATGTGCATTGGGTCACAAGCCTAGATGTAAGGATATAAAGATGACTTGTCCTAAATCCATAACAGACTCTGTACTAATGCCTGCCATTTTCATTATCCTTCACTGAAATGCATTTAAATCGCTCTGTGTTTACTGCTATTTTCCCTTCAGATTCAGTTTGTGGATCGCCGTTTGTCGTAAGAGCCAGAATGCATTCACTTATACAGGGTCATTTATTACCAACACAGAGGGTCCTTACTAGCAACAAGGAGACTTTTGGTAAAGTGGAAGGGTGGAGCTGATGTGTTTTCAGCCAATGGTGGAAGTGGCGTGTTCACAGAATCTCACTTTGGTCTGACAAGCACACAGGACATCAGAATTCAAAAGGTTTTTATTTTATTTATTAAGAGACTTGACTCGAAATACAGGTTGCTAGTTATTGTCAAATTAGAAATGTACTGAGGAAAAAAAAAAGAGGATCTAACTGTTCGTACTTTAGTTATGGAAAGAATGTTGGGATGTGTGGCAAGTTCTGTAGATTCTGTGAGCTTTTTGTGCTAAAATCACCTTTTCTTCTCAACAGTGTCTGACCACAGCACTGATCAAACAGAAAGCTTGCATGTATTGTATGTATGGAGGAAGCCAAATTTATTCAAACCAGCTGTCAAGCCAAGTTATACTGACAGACCTGATGTATGTCCTAAATCACGCCCTATTTTACATGTACGACATTGGGCGAAAGCCTTCATCCGGAGCGACTGACAATGAAGCTCATTTTTATACAAATGAGCAATTCAGGGTTAAGGGCCTTGCTCAGGATTCCAGCAGTGGACTTTGTGGACTAGGGATTCGATCTCACAACCTTTCAATCATTAATCTTACACCTTAACCAGTAAACTGCCACACGCCCCATTTTCTACTATATAGTGTATTATAATCGTTCACTCATCTTTACTAGAAGCTTTATCCTAACCTGGGTTGCTGTCGATCCAGAACCTGTCCCAGAAACACCGGTTGTGTTCATCACAGCGAGGCCTGTTCAATACCTACCAAGTTAACGGAGATGCGTATTGGCATGTTTTCGGGAGATGGAACTAAATCAGAGACGAGCTCACACGAAATTCTGCTCAGACAAGAACCTGAAGTTAGGAACCCCTAAAACCTTGGAGCTGTGCTACAACAACATTGCTATTATTATTGCTACTATATTTAAAAGTCAATCATGTTGGAGAACATTCAGACCACTGATAATAACCAACAATGCATTGCTTTAAATGCACTCATTATACACAGTGGTGTTTCAGGGTGACTGGTGAGTAGCACAGGTTTGTCATCCCAAAGTGCCTATGCGTGCTACAAAAATCTAATCTAGGCTTTAGTCTAATCTATCCAACATGTCAAGCGACATACAAGCGACCTCTTTTCACCTTAATCCAGGCCACGACACATGACAACACGTGACATGTCGTAGGGCACTGGTTCTGATAAGGTAGCACACCAAGTACATTCGTGACGTCACAAGTGCCCTTGGTAGTGGTAGGGAATAAGAATTAATGGATGATCAGGGCCCAAGCCTTGAACTGTTTAAAACGAAATGAATCAATAATTTGCATGTATGGGAAAAAGAAGACGAATCGTGTGATCATGTGCCATTCCATGCAACAGTAATGAGGAACTGGTGCATAGCTATAGCACAATGAATATCACGCCAACGTGGGCACGAGGCCTGGAAATTAAAATATATACACATTATATATTATATATATATTATTATTATATATATTATATATATATATGTATATATACACATATATATATATATATATATATACATGCTTTTCAGCACGTTGATATTAACGTTACAGTATATAACATTCGCTTTCGGGTGCATAGCTGACTTACGTTAGATGATGTAGTCAGCTAGCCGGATGTTCACTAAACCCTGGGAATCGACACCGAGTCGTAGCTTCACCTCTCACACGCAAGACGAAAGCTCACATTGGAAATGTAACGCCCAGTTTAGATCACGTGACTGTTTTTGACCAATCGTATCAGACGCTTGACGTGCGTCGGCTACGGAACGTTTATGAGAAACACGTTAACTGCGCCGCCATTTTAGAAGGGGAACTTTTATTGAAATGCACGTTTAATGACTGAAATTGAATTTGGAGTTCAGCTGAATTTAAAACGTCAGGCATTTATAACCAAGAAAGGAATCAAACATTAAAAAATATACATTTAGTACTGTGTTTCTAATAATCTTATAATTGCTGAGTATTTTTTTTTAATAATTTCTTATTCCTATTCTTACCCAAAATTAAAATTTTAAAAGATTTTTTAAATTATTTAACGTATTTAAATAAATAAGAATATATAAAGTTAAATATTTAAACTACTCTACCTCTCAGAAACGTGTTTTTTATTATATAGTAACTGTACCGTTATGTTGATGCTTTCCAAAAAGCTTTTTTATTCTTTTTAAGCTTTAACGACATAATTTCAGAATTAAATCGTGTTGTACGACCTGATCGAAGCCCTTTGCACTGAGACAGATTATTACACAGAACTATAATTTACTATCTTTTGTAGTCCGTAGTACAGTATTTTAGGACAGAACCTACATTACCCATAATGCCTCTGGGCCTATAACAGATTCTCTATCCGGTTACGACACGCTCATATAAAGACAGCAGCGTTCGCAGTCAGAGTTCGTCAGAGAAGTGGAAGCCAATGATTCCCATATGTCCAGTGGTCTCCTTCACCTATGGTAAGGGGGAAACTAACGATGAAAACACGACGCTTTAGGGCTATACATGGACACGGGTGGGCTGGGGGACGTTATAACTATATATTCACGACATCTGGGTGCATAAACGCACGACTCGTTGTTTGTTATTAGTGTGTAATAATAAGCCGTAGAGATACTGCGGGGTTTCCGAGGTTGCTAAGCTAACATTGGGTTGTTTGCTAGCCGATGCTAGTTAAGCTATAGTCACATTACGCTTTAACCCCTCGCTGTGTTTGTCGTTTCAGTGCCCAGCCGGCTAGGTGAAGATGCCAAAATGGCTACCGGCGGCAATTATTTTGGATTTACACACGGTGCTGCTGCGCAATACAGGTAAGACGTTGATCCGCAAGACGGGTGTGAATCGTAAACGGGTGCGAAGGGATCCTCCGTCTCGTGCGCTTTACGTTATATCCATCGGCATTGTTCAGAGGGTGGGGGAAGGGCGTAGGGGTTGTGCGCGAGCGCTCCATTTAAATCCTCATGTGTGTTACGCTTTAATTAATTTCAGGTAATAATAATAATTGAAATAATAAAAACAATAAACCAGAATGATGTTTGTGTAATCGTTGAACCGGCGAATTAACGGCCGTTAATTACAGATACCGGGATCTATTGCTCGACGATGCACACGCGTGCGCTATATAATATGGTCGTGTTAACTGAAACATGACCCTGTTTTTTTCCCATTCCTGGAGATTTGGATAAATTATTCAACACCAACACTGATGCATCTGGTCAGCCTCGGGGGTGTGTGTGTGTGTGTGTGTGTGTGTGTGTGTGTGTGTGTGTGTTATGGCTAGGTCCAGGCCTGTTTCTGTGTTTCCTACACAGCTGTCATCATGCACCATTCATCTCAGACCTTGTTTTTAAATCTACACACCTTATTACACACAGTGCATTACAGATCCAGTGAGTGATCGGGTCACACTCGGAATAAACCGGTTTCTATATTTGCACGTGTTTAAAACAGGCGGTTTTCAAGGACTCCCTGAATGTCAGTGTGTCTTGTTGCAGGACATAACAAGCAGCTGCAGCACTGCGGTGTGTCTGATGTCCTGCTCTGTGTATTTATACCCCAACACTATAGGACTATCTTTACACCTTGTTTCAAGGGAGGAAAATTTAATTAGATTGACTGTGAACGGCTATAAAAGCTCTGTGCGTTTTATGTCATCGGTCTTTGTACTGGCTTCTGGTCAGAATGTGTTTACAGGATTTTAGATTACGAGCATATAGAACTATAAATAAAACTAGAATAATATGCTTAATCTAAGCCTAATAAGTTGCATGATATAGACGACCGTTTGGGCTCGTTATGTTCGTGCTTTCATTCGAGAGAGACATTGGGGTGAAGAGAGCTTTAGTTCTTTAGTTACATAAGTAGAGAATGAATGTTTATAACCATTAACATTTATGATAACAGGAACTTGCATGTTTTATGGCTCTCTTCCGCCGCATTAAATAAACTGTTAAATTCAAACGCATCATGTTTGTTAATGATTATAAAAATTGGGATATTATGGTATAAGCATGAATAATACTCTTTAGGACATTCTGTTATTGGAAAACTTTTTGGGAGTATCAACTTCATGTTATGTTCTACTTCAGAAAAATTCTGGCCTTGTTCTCACACGCTAAGGCAAATCCCAATTATTTCTTCACGCCGATGTTATACTTTAAAGAACGGGATTAGTTTTTCTTTCACTGCAGTCATGTTTATACGCGAGTCTGTTGTTATTGTCATGCCAGGTAGTGTGCGGTGGGGATCGTTAACAACACGCCACAATATCGTGGTGGACTCTTTAAAATCTATCGATCAAGAAGACACCAACAGATATGAGTCTGAATATCACTGAATCATGCTCTGATCTAAATGTATAAAATCAGGTGTGTTGGAGCATGAACCAGCAGATGAATGGTAGAAATAAAAACACAAAGGGCAGATTGAGACCACATTTCTTTTAGCGTTGTGCAGCTTGTGTAACAGCTATGACCCTGAGGCAGCTGGATTTACAGGCTGTAATGGTGGTGGTGGTGGTTATCTTATTTGCTTAACCTTTTGCTGTTGACTTTGTCATAGTAAAACTAAAAGCACCTTTTGCTGAATCTTGTATGAATGACCAGGAATGGTGTTTTTGTTACTCATTTGGGGGAAAATGTAGCTATGTTTTATGTATATTAGTTGTATTTTGCGTTGTTGAGCTAAATCGCAAAAGAGTCTTGTGGCTGAATGAACACAAATTCCCAACATCCACATCCAACGTCTAGTGGAAAGCCTTACCATAGGAGTGGAGGTCCCGATAACAGTAAAGATCACGTGTTGTATCGGATGTCCAACAAGCATATACAAGTATGATAGGCAGTGGTTCACATACCTTCACCTTGTAGTGCATGTTTGATGAATAAAGTCTTTTTTTTTTTTTAATTATTAAATAATGTTTTATGAATTTATTTATTAAATAATAAATGCACAACTAAGGGGAAAATTTAATGAGTTCCATAAAATTGTGGTTTTCAAAATGGGTCCGCTTTGTCAGTAGAATTGAGACAGGTTTTACCAGGAACACTTAATGGGTCACTTGAAACCCATGTTTACAGCTCTTTGTGCTAGCACAGTACTAAGTATTTTGTTATATCTTGAAGTAAATGTCCGTGACAATAGTACATCTTCAATACCTTTTTATGCACTTCCTTAAATCACCAAAAAGCAGGGATGTCCAATCAGTCAGAGACCAAGAGCCACATTTTTTACTGTGTTACCTCAAAGAGCCACATCATACACATGGGCACACATGAACATCACCTTTTTTTTTTTCCCTGCTATTTTGAGAGCGAACTTGACACAAATTGTTTACTCAAATGATCTTGCTCCTACTGGGAAACTTTGAGGTATTTTCATTCCACTCACATGTGCGTTTGGCTAAAATACTGTATTGAACTCATGCAAAGCGAACGCGCACATTAAAAAGACACAAATACAAACTTTGATATGAACGTAAGAGCTGGGTTGGGCACCCCTGACCTAAAGTGTATTTTACACACATACTGGAACATGAGTGCTAATTGCATTACAAAGCAGAGAAATGGTTTTAGTTAATCTTTCAATAATCTCCACCACACTTCAATCTTTTGATGAATGTTGATCTCTGGTATGAATGGTTTTATTTACATCTAAAGGAATATCAGCATTTCTGAAAAAAAAATGTTTTACAGGCAGTTGTTGCTGTTGGGTACATGTTTTAATGTTTAGGAAAAATCTGTTTAGCTTAACATGTAGTTGAATGTAGAGCAGCATGTTCTTCATTGACCTTTCCCATATATTACTACATCCCCCATTCCGTTTATGTTTCAGCTAACCAAAACATGGCACATGGTCAAAATAGCCCGTATTGCTGCATTATTGTAGTTCAAATTTGTTTGTTTTTATCTCCCTGTTTATCCCTTTGGATAATTATGCTGAAACACCTGCATGTTGCCTAATAGTGAATTCATTTTTAATACATACAAAATAAACCTGTAATCCTGGGTTTCAAGCTGGATTTAAACTACTGCAGTCAGCTGCAAGTCTGGAAAAAGTACTAATTTTCACGGGTCAAGAAATCTCATTCAAGGCAATAAAACAATTTTGCTGCTATGATCATTTTTTTTGATCAGAGATTTTGCTTCACTTGCTTTGCAGTCAGCAGCCGACCGCTGGAGTAGCCTACACCCATCCTACGACGGTAGCCAGCTACACCGTGCATCAGGCGCCAGTGGCTGCTCACACCGTAGCTGCGGCCTTCGCCCCCACAGCTGCTACCGTTGCTGTCGCCAGACCTGCACCTGTCGCTGTCGCAGCAGCGGCCACTGCGGCAGCTTATGGAGGATACCAGCCTGCCCACGCTACCACAGACTACGGCTATGCCCAACGTCAGCCTGAAGTTCCCCCACCACCTCCACCAGTCACCTCACAGAACTACCAGGTAAGTGAGATTTTATTAGCAGGGATTTTTTTTTTTATTCAAGGAATGTCTAACCAGACCTGGTTCACACTTTGGTGCCCAGAGATGTCTTTTTAAAATAGCTTTTTAAAACCACAGTTGCTAATCATTTGAAGTCAAAATGCAATTCTCCTGAAAGAGTCCAAATAAGTGACGCTCGTCTTTAACCAAGTTTCTGTTTTCTCTTGCAGGATTCCTATTCTTATGTTAGGTCTTCAGCTCCTGTTGTAGCCTATGACAGTAAACAATACTACCAGCAACCCACGGCTACAGCAGCTGTAGCAGCAGCTGCCCAGCCACAGCCCACAGTGGCAGAGTCCTACTACCAAACAGCTCAAAAAACAGGATACAGCCAGGGTGCTACACCATATACACAGGCCCAGCAAACCCGCCAAGTTACAGCCATAAAGCCAGCCACACAGAGTCCGGCCACCTCCACTTTCTCCATCTACCCAGTGTCCTCTGCAGTGCAGCCAGTGGCAGCTGCAGCAGCTGCTGCATCCTCCGTGGTCCCATCTTACTCCCAGAGCCCTACATACAGCACTAATGCTGTTACGTATTCAGGTAAAAATCCCAGCTGTGAAATTGTTTGCTTACTTATTTGCTGACTTTTTTTTTTCCCCCTCAGTCTTCCTTTTTTTTTTTTTTTTCATTACAAACCCACTTTTGCGTGAGATGCACAATGTTTTGAGACTAGTTTATTACTAATGCATCATTTAAAAGAATTTAACTTTTATTTGAAGTTATCAAACGACCTTCTTTGTTTCAACACCATTTTGAACGTTGCTATCTTGAATTTGTTTATAGGCACATCATATTCAGGTTATGAGGCAGCTGTGTACTCTGCAGCATCCTCTTACTACCAGCAACAGCAGCAGCAACAGAAACAAGCCGTCGCTGCTGCAGCAGCCACTGCTGCCTGGACAGGAAGCACTTTTACCAAGAAAACACCATTCCAGAACAAAACACTCAAACCCAAACAGCCACCAAAACCACCACAAATACACTACTGTGATGTGTGCAAGATTAGCTGCGCAGGGCCACAGGTAGGTCCTCTTCCTTTTTACCCCTGTCTCTTAGTTTTAGGGTCTAGATTTAGACATGAGCTAGGTTACAGTATTTTTTCGGAGATATGGCTGTGCAGCTTTTATATTCCGTTATACAGGGTGGGTCACACAAAAGTAGTCTTACCTTAATATATTAACCCTGTAGGACACTGGTCATTTTCTGTTTGGGTTGCTGAGTCTTGATGTATTGATATTTTATAGAATTTCAGGTCTACTCAATATTTCCGTCTTATACTTTTGCTCAAGCAGATATGTTGTTTATCATTTCCGTTCATTGTTTTAGACGTACAAAGAACATCTAGAGGGTCAAAAGCACAAAAAAAAGGAGGCAGCGCTGAAGGTCTCTCAGAGCAGTAATAGCAGCAGTAGTGGCAGCAGCTCGGCCCGAAACACACAAAACCAGCTTCGCTGTGAGCTGTGCGATGTTGCCTGCACCGGGGCCGATGCCTATGCTGCCCACATCCGCGGCGCTAAACATCAGAAGGTAAATTAATCATCTTTAGAAGGACTGATGTAACTTTGACTGCTAAACCAGCAGAGGCTTATGTAGCTCCAACAAACAAAAATCTGGGAATGAATTCAGGATGGATATTTTAGGCAAAACTCCTTATTTAAATTTATTATCCTTATTTAAATACTATTTGAGCGTTCATATTAATAATAGCTCTCACGCAGAGAGAAATTGCACAAATAGCATGGAATACAAAGTCCTTCCTATAGTAATTTTTGCATATGCATCATTACACATCAATTTATTTTTATCAAGCTTCTTTTCATTTCATCACTCCCTTGTGAAGTGTTGCATTTTTTTTACCAGCTAATTTATCTTTCACGTAATCTACGAGCATATTCATTCCAATCGTTTAAAAATTCAGGTTGGTTGTATACCATGGATTATTTACAAAGTTGAAAAGCTAGAGGATACAAAGATTTTTAAAATAAATAATGAAATAATTGTAATGGAAATTATTATTAATAATAGTAACACCCACAGAAATTTTTTACATTATTTATTTTTATCATTTTAATTTTTAATTAATTTAATTTAGTTTTTGTTTTTTTGTTTTTTAACATTTTTGCATGATTATCTAAATTATACTTGTAATTAACTGCAAGTTTATTTCATATTGTTATTGAAAGGTTGTGAAACTACACACCAAGCTCGGGAAACCCATTCCTTCCACGGAGCCGAGCATGGTGACTCAGACATCGACGTCCACCACGGCAGCTCCCAGTAAACCAGTCAGTGCTGCCATCAGCAGTTCCACCAGTAGTACTGCATCTGCCATGAATGTCTCCTCCTCCACCGGCTCCAGTTCCTCCTACCTGAAACCCCTAGGCATGGTTAACAACACTGCTGCCTCAGTTATGCAGGGCAAAAGTCCTGCCTCCAGCGGCATTTCCTCAACTGCAGCAACGATCAAGAAAGTCAACACACCCAAGATAAACTTCGTTGGTACTTGCTGTTTTGCATACGTTTTTACCTAGTTTAGCCTCAACGCTTGTAATTTACAAATATCTTATGCTGGTCTAAATTTGAGCTTTCATTTTTTTTCTACAGGAGGAAACAAATTACAGACCACTGGTGTTAAGATGGATGAGTCAAAAGTTGAGGCATCCAAACCTGTACAGACCTCATTAGGAGCACCGTCGCAGGAAGTTAAAAACGACACCCCTGATCCTCTGTCCCCTCAGTCAGCTCTGGCAGCTTTACAGAGTGACGTTCAGCCTGTCGGTCACGACTATGTTGAAGAGGTAGAACGACTTATCCATAAGCAGTAGTGCACGTTGTCCACCTATTCCCAAAACACCGTCTAATAGTTATGAAGTACTAATAAAGAGACTTCTGCCTCTACAGGTTCGAAATGACGAAGGGAAAGTAATCCGGTTCCACTGCAAGCTGTGTGAATGCAGTTTTAACGATCCCAATGCGAAGGAAATGCATCTTAAAGGGAGGAGACATCGTTTGCAATATAAGGTGGGTGGATATGGATTGTTTTGATGACATGGAGGCTAAAGGTTCTTTTTATTTATTCAACCTAAAAATCTGTGTACAGTATTTTCCGCACCATAAGGCGCAGTCTCAATTATGGTGTCTTTTTCTGTACTTAACCCATACATAAGGCGCGTGCTAGAACATACGGTCTACAAAAAAGGTAACGGAAGCAAAACAGTGAGTTTAGTTGAACTTTATTCTACTATTTAACAATACACACACACTATTTTTTTTAATCAATCTTCTCCCACAAATCCATCAAAGTCCTCATGTACTGTGTCTTCTTAACTTGGCACAGTACATTTTCTTGCTTCCTCCACTTCCGAACCATAGATACATTGATGTTGAATTCTTTCAGCTGCTCTATTCCCATTTACAACCGCGTAACTGATAGCCTGTAGTTTGAATTGTGCCTCGTAAGCATCTGATTTTTATTGCCAGATGACAAACCAACTTAAGGTGGATTTACCGCCACCTACTGGACCGGACTGTGGAGCATGTAATGGTTAGGAAGAAACAAATGTTGTTTTGCAACATACCGGTAGTTATACCTACCGGAGGCGTGGCGAAGGTAAGCGTACATACTGTACGTAATGTTCTCTGATTGGTTTATCGCTGCCAGCGTACGTAGTGTATGTATTATGTCCCCGTGTCAGCGGGAAAGTGTCGGATAGTCAATCGAGCGGAGCGCTTACCAAAGTCACACAGAATTTTTACAGATTATTGGAACTCGGTGCACACATAAGGCGCACCGGATTATTAGGTGCACGGCCGATTTTTGAGAAGATTTTAGGCTCTTAGGTGTGCCTTATAGTGCGGAAAATACTGTAAATCTTCTGTGGGGAAATCTGTGTAAACCTTCTTTTAATTGCCAAAATATGCAATATGTTTGTACTTCATAAAAATGTATTATATTTTTTCCCATATTATACCACAGCGATGCTGAATTCATAATTCTCTGTTGTTGATTATTGACACTTGAGAAAATTAACTCAGTAATGTAGTTTTGCTCAGAAATACTGATCATATTTTCACCATATTGTAGAAAAAAGTGAACCCGGACCTCCAGGTGGAAGTGAAGCCCAGCATCAGAGCTCGTAAGATCCAAGAGGAAAAGATGAGGAAACAAATGCAAAAGGAGGAATACTGGCGACGACGTGAAGAAGAGGAGCGCTGGAGGATGGAAATGAGGTTCAGAGGAGTTTTATGCATATCTCCAGGTTTTTACAGCAAATTTCAGCTCGCATGTCTCACGCTTTCTGCCGGTTGTTTTCTGCAGGCGCTATGAGGAGGATATGTACTGGCGACGAATGGAGGAAGAGCAACACCACTGGGAAGAAAGGCGTCGGATGCCTGAAGGTGGCTATCCACAGGGTCCACCTGGACCTCCTGGTCTTCTTGGGGTGAGACCTGGAATGCCCATCCCACAGCCGCAAGGCCCTGTGGTTAGTCTTTCATCAACGAGAAGTGCTTTTATTGTACATAAAACCCATATGTTTAAAATAACAACCTATTTGAGTAACTATGGGCACTCGTTGGTTTTCTACGTGTTTCGACACATCTTGATATCATTTTTTTTTTTTATTTTTTTTTTTTTTTTATTGTTGTGTAACTAAACATTTCATTGTTGTACAAAGTTGCACCTTGGCTAACAATAGAGATTTTTCTCTCGAAGTACTTTCCAAAACTGGATTTGATGCACAGATGCATCCATTTGTGTATTTACTTCATCAATGCAACATCCTCAGTAGTTACGTTATAACTGTAGTTATAGTTATAACTGTAGTTTATAACACTATTCTGGTTTCAGAGCTTCTTAATGTAAAGTAGGACAGGAATGGATGTTATGTATTCTTTTTGTGTCATAATCATCATGATTCGACTGCTGTTTCATTTTAGCCCCCACGACGCCCTGATTCTTCTGACGATCGTTATGTGATGACAAAACATGCTGCTATTTACCCCTCTGAAGAAGAGCTTCAGGCCATTCAGAAGATTGTGTCTATCACTGAGCGTGCCCTCAAGCTTGTATCAGACATCATTACTGACCAAGACAAGGGCAAAGAAGAGGATAATGACAAGGACAAGAAAGAGCCTCCCAAAGACAGGTGAGATGACGCTTGTTTATAGTTGGTAATACTGTCTTTGTCCTGTAAGTTGTGTCTTGACACTTTACGTTTTCATGTTCAGAGCACTGAAAGGAGTAATGAGGGTCGGTGTTCTGGCCAAAGGACTTCTTTTGCGTGGAGATAAGAACGTCAACCTTGTTCTCCTTTGCTCTGAGAAACCCAGCAAGAGTCTGCTGTCCCGCATTGTAGAGCACCTCCCCAAACAACTTGCAGTATGTTTGCATAATTACATTGTTCTGATTATTGTGCCCCCATCATGAAGGGTGTTAAAAATTATACCTCGCAGCCCTGTTCCATGCTGCATATTAGTCATACTATAAATGTTTCATGATTTTGAGTCCCATTGTAAGGGAGTTTCCTTGTTTCTCTCGCTACTTCCTATCAAGATCATACCCTAAACCCATGTGTTTTTTAGCTTGTTACACCAGAGAAGTATGAGGTGAAAGGCTCAGTCCAAGAAGCTGCAATCATCCTGACTTCCTCTGCTGAGCCCAAGATGCAGGTGACGATCACACTGACCTCGCCAGTCATCAGAGAGGAGAATTCCCGGGATGGAGGTTGGGAAAAATGTTTACACCCTTACCTTGGCCACCTATCAAATTAATTTGATTCATTGATTTGACACCCCAAAGAGCCTATCTGCTGGCACAGAGGAGATGGTCTCATATCTTTTTTATTTTATTTTTTTTATTATTTAATTATTTATATATATATAATTTTTTTTTTTAATTAGAAGTTTGATTACCCTGTGAAATGAGCACCTTTTGCTCTGTTTTTATTTGTAAAGCTTATCTGAAGATTTGTATTAAGTGTAAAACCTGGTATGTGCTTGAGCTTGGTCATAATATGCATGGAAAGGAAATTTGGAGAAATCCTACGACTGCCTTCAAAAGCCTTTTAAAATTGAAGTTCTTAACGAAACCTCGTTAAAATTCTAGTTCACTTTGTTTCTTGCAATAGATTTTCACTCCTGATGTCTCACCTGAGTTTCTTTAAACTTGCGAACATGCCTGAAAGAGATATTTTGAAGGCAATTATTCTTAATGTTCAGAAAGAAGGGGAAAAAAAAGAGAGAGCGAAATCACCGAACTTGAACGTGTGATCATTCTGATTTGATGTAGGCATTGGACTTGAATTTGACTTAACAAACTGACGTTCACCACTTCCAGGTTTTACTTGTCTTGTTTATCTACTTGCCAGCAGTGTTGCTCAGGGCTCTCTCTGTAACACCTCTTCAGTGCTTTTGAAGCTCTCTCCAAAACAAGCATGATAAGTGTTTTGCATTGTGTAAGTCTAGTTAGTCTCAAGTAAGATTCATTTTTGTTTCCTGTGTTCCAGGGGATTCTCTACTGTATCTAAAAATAACCAAGGATTTAGGGTGAAATGTTTAATTTAAAAGACTAGGGCTTCATCAAATAAACAGAATTAATTGTAGGGACTTTTTAAAAAAAAAAAAAAAAAGTGTTAAGCCGTGGGAAAGTCTGTAATGTCCCCACAGGAAACAAATCTATCGATTGGTGGTCAGAAGATTCACCATTCTGAAGACCCTTATTCCAAAATGAAAGTGCTCCCCTGAGTGAATCAATCCACTGCATGATGAATGAATGATTGGGTTTTATTTATTTTAGAACATCTTCGTAATTATGCTTGACTTTAGACACAAATACCTTTTTACATTTTAACAGAAAGCATAATGTCTTCGCTCGAAGTTGTTTAAATACCCTTCCTTTGTCTTGTTTTTTTGACAATGGAATGTGGCTGAAATTATGTTAAATGCAGGCCCCAAGTCTGTGCTCAGATGTCACCATTCCTGTTTGGGTCCTTAGGGGAGTATCAGTAAGCTTTTGGGAGGAAGGCTTTGTTAGAGGAATCTTTGGTTGGACCTGGCTTTTTTACAGCCTTTGGTCTGCAGTGACCTATGGGGGTTTTTCCAAACCCACTCAAGGCAGGTATGCATGCAGTGATGTCCTAACCCCTCTCGCTGGGAGCTTTGTGTTTTCTTTCCAGCACGCATTGCTGCCTTCATGTATCCAAAGCTTTTACAAGTCCAGCCCAAAGCCTACTTGCGTTCTAAGTAACTCGTTTCCCATCTGAGGCTACGTCTACCAGCTCCGGAAGGATTTTTGACCAAGGTCCCTTCCCAAACCCTCTCAAACACTTTGCCACACCTACTATTCCCACTGTAGTAGGTCACACCAAGCACGCAGCACATAAAAGCGTTGTGTTCTCCTTCATCTCCCCTTTTTGGTACCATGCTTATAAATTAAAAATGCAAAGCCATAGTGTGGCCCACAACATCTTGTACTTTAGGATAAAGTCCAACTTCATTTTCCTTCCCTGAAATCTGTAACAAGTGTCACGCATTTAAAATTAACTTATTTTCTATTACATTTGTTCTAACAATACATATTTGTTTATTTATTTTATATTTATTTTGATAGCACACGCAACAACATAGATTGAGTTTAAAGTAATCAACTGCAATGAGCAAGAGAAGATTAAAGCTAATATGTAGAAGAGGAATCTTGTCTGATTTTAACAGGGCAATTTTTCCTAGGCGAAAAATAACGTTGTATTGTGCTACACTATTGCTTTGGCAGTAGCATGAGGGAATTAAGCGAATTATCGTCATGCCCCTCAAAAAAGACCCACTTGTAGAAGAAAGCACAACTTGTTTCCGTATGAGCACTGTAGTACACCATGTTTGGGTTTAAAAATCTTTAATCTGCTAACCAAGATGATCACTGAACACATTCAAGATGATTTCTAGCCTATGCTGTATTTTGGATTGGTTAAAAAACTTTGAAGGCTTTTCTCCCCTGCCATCATCAGCCTTTCATTCTCCATGTTTGTCAACACTATTCCCCAGTCCAGTGTTCCATCACTCTCTTGTCTAACCGATAGTGTGTAGCTGATTTTTAATTTTTTTTCTTTCTCCACCCCCCCCCCCCAAAAAAATAGAGATTTATTCACATAAACAGATAAGCTTAAAACCATATTTGAGAGGTTATCCCAATTATAGGTAGATCTGTAGTCAGAGGAACAATTTGGTATGTGTGGCAATGTGTTCTTGGCAGAATCTCTGTGACCTGGTCAAACACCCGTTCCTCAACACCATTTGACAATTCGATCCATTTTTAGATGTAACCTCGGGTATGGTGAAAGACCCAGCGGACGTCTTGGACAGGCAAAAATGCCTTGACGCTCTGGCTGCCCTACGCCACGCTAAGTGGTTCCAGGTTCGGAACATCATTTTTCTTTCTTCATGTAGCCTTATGAGATGTCGTCTTTTATGTACTCATTTGCTTTTAGTCTTTAATTTTTGGTTATTGACCTTTTTAACCCTGGAAAAATAAATATTACAAGGATGCTATCAATAACTACATTAAATAACTGGGAATTACAAAATGTTATTTTATTTCTCTTTTTTTTTTTTTTTGTTCTTTTCAAGCATCCTTGCATACAATGAATTTGTTAAAATGCATATAAAATGGAGCAGTACTTTGAATTAGTTTGCAAAAAAAATTCCATAAGGCTGCAGAATACCTTTTGCATAAAAGTATCACCGATAAGAGCTTTCATGTTGACCGTTTGTTCTTTGTGATTGATTTTTTTTTATTTATTTATTTGTTTTTCTTTTGGGGACTGAGAGGAAAGGAATATCTGATTAGTTTACTGTGATGCTGCTGCCACACAAGCGCACACAGGCAAAGTAAAGCAGATTTCCTTGACTGTTTCAGTTCCTGTGCTACTCTTTCAAACTGATCTTTTTTGTAAATGGGAGTTTTGATTGTGAAGTATTTGGAAATCTGAGGTCAGAGTTTACAAGATGACCAGGGAAACATTCCATGTGCATCTTGCAAACTTTGAACTCTCATACTAACGACGAGGTAAAATACTGCTGAGAATGGCAGCTTACTCAAAAGCATTGGCTAAGGAGTGTGTAAACCATGTAAAAAGCTTCCATTGTGAACAGTAGTGTTGTACCTCTTACTGAGACCCACAATGTCATCTGCCCTGTGTTGGAAATGCCCTATTGACTCACTTAACTTGACTTTATTGCACTGAAGGCTAGAGCCAATGGACTCCAGTCCTGTGTGATTGTTATTCGTATCCTGCGTGACCTTTGTCAGAGAGTACCGACCTGGTCTGCTTTTCCAAGCTGGGTGAGTAGGAAGATAGGATGTATATCGGTCCATACTGGGCTTTAGGATTTCCAAAAGGTTTTAGAGTCCTCTGAAGTATTTGATCAGGAAGACAAAATGTTCTATAGTAACTAGATATTGTCTGTCCAAGGCCATGGAACTGCTTGTGGAGAAGGCAATCAGCAGCGCCTCTGGACCGATGAGCCCCGGTGATGCGCTGAGACGAGTTTTCGAATGTATTGCCTCTGGAATTCTGCTACATGGTAAGATTGTGTTAAAACAAGTACACCAAACTTAAGATCTGCACACGAATGCATAAAGTACACGGGCGCAAACTTCAAGACTGTACGGTAATTAGATTTCGATGAGCAACTTCCCCCAAAAAAAAGGTTACAGTACAATCGCCTATAAACACAGTCATCATCACTACCATTTAACACTGATGTATAAGGTCCTGCATGAGGACATGCTACTTGATCATTCTGCTTAATAAAGTAGAACATGGACTTAAATAACTCCATATCCACTGAAATGGCAACTTCTGCATCTTTTTTGAACTGCTGCTTGTGTTGCCTTGTGTTGACCGTGTTCTCTGAGAGGGTCATTGAAGGGTTGAGCCATTTCCGCATATGAAGTGCTCAAACCCTGTTGTAATTACAGAAGCCCTGCCATTTTGGGCAGCACTGAGATCCTTGGCAGGCTTAATTGCCTGTTCTGTCACAAGTAATTTAGTGCTTTCCTTGAGATCCACTGTTCAAGGTAGGTAATGTAATATAAGACCACGGTGTTCAGACCAACTTCTTCACTTTGTCAGTGTAACCTTACAAGGTTATAAGCTTTTCTTGCTGCTGATTTCAGCATATTGTATAACGGTTGCCTTAATGCAGCGCTCAATGCCAAATCCTCAGGCAAGTGTGCAGGGTCGTGCTTTGTTGAATTTAGGAACCATGTACCCCACAGGGCTAATAGAAATGTAGGAGTTTGTTTTTGTTTTTTGGCATGTTTACTCATGCAAGGTTCCCAGAAAAATTGTAATATACTTTAAAGTTCAAAATTTGAAGCATTTAAGTCGGCACATTTTCAGATTTATTTATTTTATTTATTTGGATGCCTTCATGTCAGTATGTATTGCATAGAAGGTGAGGTTTACTTTAAACTTCGTGACAGACAGCAGAACCTTCATTTCATTCATGTTAGGATGTGGAACTGTCCTGAAGTGCTGAGGATGACTATAAGCCATTTTATAAGACTTGATGCTTTTGATCCAGGTGGCCCAGGGTTAATGGACCCGTGTGAGAAAAATCCGACAGACACCTTGGGTACTATGGAGGAGCAGCAGAGAGAGGATATAACGTCTAGTGCACAGGTAACCTTCTAGAATGAACTTCTCAGTCTGAGAACAATAATTCATGTTCTGCTTTATTGCTAACTGCTAACCCCTCTCGACAGTTCGCCCTACGGCTCTTGGCATTCCGTCAGATCCATAAGGTTCTTGGTATGGACCCATTGCCTCAGTTGAACCCACGATTCAATGTGAGGAACAATCGCAAGAGGAGGCGTGACAACAGCGACGGCACAGACAGCTTTGAGGGTGAGGGGAAGAAGGACAAGAAGGACTTTGATGGTTTCTAAATAAGCTTCACAGGCTTACTTATTTCTTGTTCAAAGTCTCTGTGTTCCAGTGGTGCGAAAGCTGATTTCCATAGGTCTCTGTGCATGCTCATTACTGCTGCTCAGAAAGAATTTTATGGCTCGTAAGAAGCCCATTGATGAGCACCTTACTAGCTTTGTTTGCTTCTTGTACCTGTAAATGACCTATGAAGGCAGCTCGGTCAATGTTAAGCTTCATTTCAACAGCTTTACTAAAATATTTAACACGCACAGAAATGTTTTGGTAATATAAAATATCCTGTAACTGGATAGGTTATTATTTGTGCTCTAATTATACGTTACTAAAATTATATATGTTAAGGTTTTGGTTGTTCCGACTGTAATTATCAAGATATTTCTACACTCCGGAAACACTCTTGTAGTCCAGGGGGGGTGTGTACCAAGATATTCTGGACCCTCAAGATAACATGAAACATTTACTACTAATAAAACAGGTTCTGCTGCATACAGAAGGTTTTGCATAATGTTAAGTCACCCTCAGCAACCAAGGAACTATGTTGAGATTCATAGTAAATTTGAAATCATCCTAATGTTGCATGTTCAAGCCATGTTTAGGCGGCAGTTTAAAGGTTTAAAAAAAAACCATTAAATTTTATTTCTGCATTTATGTATTGCAGTGTAAAAAATTGACAAATTTGGTTTAAGCTTAGTGTGTATTATTATTTTTGTGTGTGTGTGTGTTTTGAATTGACATTCCTCTTAGCCACAAAGTCTAAGCTAAACTATAACATATTCATTACATTGTAATGAATGTTGACTGGGCATTTGAGTATACAGCATTGCGTTCCATAGCACTAATACAACCTGCTGGTTCCCTTTTAGCCATTCGTTACGTACATCTTTGGCTATACGGTAACGTCAAGTTGGAAAATGTCCTAATTCTGTTATGCATAATGCAAGTTGGGTAAAACTGAGCTTCTGTTGCGTTGCTGTAAGATGCCAATCTCTGAGAGCAGACTTGGGTCCTGTACAAATGTGTGCGTTACCACCATTCTCAATGGTCAATAATTCATTTCTAAGCTCTGTGATTGCATCAATTTTTAGAAATAACCACAGCATTTACACGAGCGTGTTCCTTTTATCCGTGGCTCTAGATTTGCAAAGGAAATCCCCTGCACTTTGCGAGGTGTTAAATCCTGTATTTTGAAGCAGGATGCAGAGATCACTTATTTGTAGTAGGCCCAAGTCTGCCTAACGTTTGTGTTCATAGTGCCGTAATTTCTAAATATCGTGTGTACATATGCATATAATCATATGTAGCTATGTGTAGGCTATGTTTGATCTTTAATATATGAGCACTGAAAAGCGGAGATATAATCTTGCAATAGAGCTTCGAGAAATTGTATAATTTTATGACAGCATGGAAGTGTTCCAGTTTTGAGTTTTGTTTTATTGTTTTATCTGTTTAGATGAGCAGCTGCTTGCTCTTCACTTTAGTTTAACTATCCATTCTTTTGTGAAAAAGATTCTATTCAATTCTATACATATGGGGGGGGGGTTGTTTCTGTGTTTGTAACTGCAGATTTAGATTTATCCTTTTAATAGCTTGTTATTTGCCGTCATGGTACTACTGCATAACAATAGACAATAAAAACAAAAATCTTCACAGAATTCGTTTGTTTTTTCTTTTCTTTTTTCCCCTGCATGTGCATTTTAATACTGGTTTTCTGCCAAAAATTATGCAAAGTGAGCTCTAGTTAGACACCATGAAATTCACCAGGGACTAAATTCTAAGCGTATCCTGCAAGGCAAGGAAGGATGTATGGAGAAACCGTCCTTCCTGTTTTGAATATTTAGTAGACAGGAAGTGGCTGTGTTGCGTTTTTTTCAACGATGAAAAACAATCTGTTGTAACCTTCTGGTCACTAAATAATGTATTGTAAATGTTTAGTTGGATAGTTTCTAATTTTAGAGATCAAACCTTTTTCATTTTTTTTATTTTAATGGAACATTACTGTAGTGAGCAGGATGCCTTGAATTTGGAAAGGGCTTCTTCTCATAGGACTTCTCACAAGTAACAAAAGCAAACATGAATTCATCACAATTCTTAGGTTTCAGAACTTTTAGTGGAAGATTGACATTTTGACGTGTTACATTTTAGTAAACATGGGAAGACAAGGTTTATGTTCTGATTACACTTTTTTTACTTAATAATCAATTAAGTAGTTTTATCCATTTGTATGTTTTTATTTTTTTTTCCTTCTCTTGATTAGCAATTGAAGATAAGCAGTTTTTGATGCTCCTGACATACAGGGTCCTACAGAAAATAATTCTATTTTAATTCTATAGTAAATTATTATAGGATTATTTTCTGTTTTTCTATATTTTCTATTCTGTTGTTATTTACACGGTGACCAGTGTGTCAGGAGCATCACATACTGTTTATCTTCAGGTGCTAATCTCAAGAGAAGAAAAGGGAAAAAAAACATAAATGGATAAAATTAATGGATTAGATTTAATTGATTATTAAGTAAAAAGTGCAGTCAGAACATAAACATCAGGGTCCAAACCTAATAATATTAATATACACTAATGCAGTAGATTGTAACAATATTTGCACATATCCCGTTATGTGGAAAATAATTATTAATAAAATTCTAATAATTCTATTTTAATTCTATAGTAAATTAGAATTATAGAAATAGAACTATTGAATGCATTAGGAAAAGCACGTTAATCTCAACCAAAAATGGACGCGTTCGACAGTAAATCGCGGTGTTTTTATGCGATACAAGTATATAGTTTGTGTAGAAATGAATAAGTATAAGAAAAATAGGCGAGTTTTGCACAAGCGCGTGTGCGCGCGCGCGCGCTCGTTCGTTCGTGTGCGTGCTTCTTGCGCGTCTCCGTCGAGATTCGATTGACCGCCACAGCAGCCAATGAGATTCGCAAACTTTAGTTGACGCACGACGGACAGTAGGAGAAGCAGTGCACGGGCGTGGTTTACGTTCGCACGGCTTCGCGTTCACGCGCGGAAACTCGCGCAGCTCGAGGGAAGTGGAGCTCGAGCGCTCCCGGTTTGTCACCTGGCTGATTCGGGAAACGAAGAAATGTTGAGTTTGGGAAGCGGAGCAGCGAAAAGCGCCAAGCCGTCATTTGTGTCGTATGTGACGCCCGAGGTACGAGTTGTGTTGTTGTTGTTGTTGTTGTTGTTGTGTTTGTGTAACGACACACAGGAATAAGTTGATAATGTCGTTAAAGAACAAGTTTGTATTGAGCACGACACTGGGAGCGGTGTCACACACACACAATAACACGACATGGAGGTGTACATGTCGTTTACATGGCATTTACATGTCATTGTATCCACTTCAAAGATAATAATTGGAATGAATTGATTTACTACTAATAAAAAAGTAATCGAGTTTTAGGTTTTAACTGTGATATTTGCTGAATTTGATTTTAGGTAGAGGGAGAGAGAGAGAGAGAGAGAGAGAGAGAGAAGAAAGAGTTGTGTGTGTGTGTGGGTGTGAGAGAGAGCGAGCATAGTGTGTGTGTGTGTGTGTGTGAGAGAGAGGGAGAGAGTATAGTGTGTGTGTGTGTGTGTGTGTGTGTGTGTGTGTGTGTGTGTGTGTGTGAGAGCGAGAGTGAGAGTATAGAGTGTGTGTATGTGTGAGAGAGAGAGAGAGTGTATAATGTGTGTGTGAGTGAGAGAGAGAGTTTGTGAGTGTAATGTGTGTTTGTGTGTTAGAGAGAGTGAGTTTGTATGAGTGCAGTGCTTGTGTTTCGTGTGTGTGTGTCCTGTGAGTAGACAGTGCTGAAGCAGCGAAAATCTTTTTCCTTCATCATATCTGAATGTTGAGAAGCGGTGCTGAATCAAAAGTAGCT
Source organism: Tachysurus fulvidraco (assembly GCF_022655615.1). NCBI lineage: Eukaryota > Metazoa > Chordata > Actinopteri > Siluriformes > Bagridae > Tachysurus > Tachysurus fulvidraco. The sequence goes on from NC_062526.1 coordinate 6,528,499, forward strand.
GAGTGTGCAGGACCCTAATATATATATTATATACATTTTCTTGTCATTTCCTCAAGTCTGTAAGAGGGGAAAAAAGTCCCGTTGATGTGCTGTTCCTCCAGTACATCTTAGGTTATGGTAAATATAGTATGCTTAATATCTCGTAGATATGAAATACATTTTATTTGGTTATTTTTATGTTATTTCTAAGATGTATTTTGTATAACAAATGCATAGCAGCTGAGAGGTCAGCCATTTCCCTTGGAGAAATCCTCCAATCTAGACAAGAACAGATTAGTTAAAGGATATGACAGTGATACAGTAGACATTAGGCCTCTGTTGGCCACTAAGTGCTGTTTTAATTTGTTAGAACGTAATTGATTCGACTCCTTGCACAGGAAATCAAATCTGAGAAAGAACCACAGAAGAAAGAGAGGCATCCTGACTTGCTACCAGGTAAACACACATTTCTTTGCCTACAACTTATCCGTAACATTTATCAGAACCTTTTCTATCTGAATGCAGACTAGTGCCTCCTGTAGTATTGCGCAGGAACGTTTTTGGTGTCTCAATATTAACGATATTTACTGACAATTGGAATGTCTCATGTATCTCAATGTCTTGATTCTCAGGGGAAGTCGTGTTCTGCAGTGCGAGTCCCGTTCTCAAACACACACAGGATGACCTCTCACAGCGGGGAATCTTCGGCACGCTCCTCTGCACTAATTTCCGTGTGTCTTTTGTCAGTGACGAGACACCGCTGGAGGAGGCGGTAAGGATAAAGGACTTACATTTACATCATTTAGGAGATGCCCTTATCCAGAGCGACTTACATATTATCTCATTTTTATGCAACTGAGCAATTGAGGGATAAGGACCTTGCTCAGGGGCTCAGATGGTGGACATAGGAATCGAACTCACAACCTTCCGATTGGTAGCCCAACACCTTAACCACTATGCTACAACATCCCACTTACTCTTCATCGTGTGTTGAATATCTTAAGATCTGATTAATATACTATTTGACATGGTGGTGCTGTCTGTGCTGTTGTTGTTGATGGTTGTGATGTCGGTCTTGCTATTGTTCATGGTTGGGTTGCTGTTTTTTCTGCTGGTGTTGATGTTGGTGTTTGTGTCGATGGCAGCACTGGTGTTCACACAGTGTTCTATCACTTAAATAACCAACAAAACCTCATACAGCTGTGGACCGGACAAAGAAACCAAAAGCTCCTTTCCTTTGCACAAACACATTGAGAAGAGGACCAGTGGTAGTTTAGATTAGCTAGCTGATGTTAGTTTATAAAGCTAACTAACCTGGAAACTTTATCTTTTGATTTGTTAAGATTGATTGATTGATTTTTTGTTGACATCATGTGCAGTCCTTCTGGTTTTTCAGATCTAATAAGGTTTATATCTCCGCACATTCAGAGTCTTGAACTCCACACAACTAAATTTTAAGGTGTAACCAAGTAGTAAAATTGTATACTGTATAAAGCTGGATTAACCATTCATGGACTATGGAGCTCATATTGTATTATTATAGATATAGTGATATTCAGGTGATCTTTCTATCATGTGATTTAAATAAATATTGCCGTGCACTTTTTATGTTTATCTAACCAAGTCTGTTTCGTACACAAAGTGAGTGCCAAAGAGGAACTATGTCAGGTGACTACTTTTACTTCAAGTGCCATTTTGGGAACTTGAGTTTTTTTTTTTTTGTTTGTTTGTTTTTTTGAGATTCATTATGATAGTAACTCTGGATGGAAATACAGACACCGTCCAAACATGAACACGTCTACATCGAAATATCACCAAGGCTTCATCCAGGTCACTATTTAGAGACTGATATCTGTTTAAGACATGTGTCAAACCAACAGGCATTTCTACTAGGTGTAAACTTGGTCACGTGACCACGGGTGAAGTTTAGTGTGATCTGATACTTGATGCAAAAGTAGGAAGTTCAGTACTAAAAGAGTCATATGGTGGTTTGCATTCAAATACAACAGTGCGCTGTGAAAATAAACCGTCTACTCAGCCAAGCAGCAGGATATGTCTACCCAGTTTGATGACAGACTGAGAGAAAACACTGTACTGTTGTTTCAGTATATCTTGTATTTGTTCTAGTCAGAGGCATTAACCCATTGTGTATCTGTGGATTTGTTTCCTGCATCCATATGTCTTGGGGGTAAAAAGGCAGCTTATTTCTCATGTTCTAGGAAAACTCCAAACTCAAACACATTCAATGTTTATAGTGAAATATTAGTGACATGCTGACTAGCATATGTTGCTAGTTTGGTGGTTTGTTTGTTGTTGGTTCGGGTTGCTGCTGTATTGTTATTGTTACTGTCGGAGGTTTGCTTGCACTGTTAAAATGATGTTTAATAAGAGAAAAATATCCCAGATCTGAAAATGACAACAGCTCGGCTTTGCCTTTAACTCCTTAACAATAAAATAGCACTAGTTTCCAGTAAGGAATGATGTCATCATAGTGAGAGAGTCAGTGTAGAACTAGCACCAAAATACAAAGCAGCCATATGAGAGTGTATTCCAACACAGTCATGCAGAGATGACGAGTGTGACGGATGCTTTGGAAGCTGATCTGATTAAAGAGAGTGTACAGAACAGGAGGTCAGAGAGGTGGACCGACTTAAAGACTAAAGCGCTGCTGCATCAGTCGCTTTAGGAAGAACCGAAGCAACAGCAAAATCCCACTGGTGCCAGTTAGTAAAGCAGCATCATGGGTAGTGTAGGAATCTGCCAACCAGTAGACCAACGTGGAATTAAAAGAAGTTTAAACTTAACTATGAACTTATACAAAGTAAATCTTGGGTGTAAATACTATTGTGCCTCTTGTCTTGCAGACCCAACACTTCAGGAATAAGCTCTATGGAGAAAATGATATTCCTCTGATGTGTATGGACCATGTCTATGGAGGTAGATCTTTTCTTTCCTTATTATCTCAGAAGCTCACACATCACATATAGTCCATTAGTATTTTTATTCCATTTAATTCTTAATACCGAACAATGTACTCCTCATCTGTTCCACAGTTTATGATGAGAAGAAAAAGATGATAACTGGAGGCAGTCCGGTAAATAAATATCCATCAAAAATTATCATACACTGTAAAGACCTGCGTGTCTTCCAGTTCTGCTTAAACTATACCAAAGAAGAGGATGCCAAAAAGGTAATAAGATCTCTCATTCACTAAAGATTTCACATAAATTCAGCCTAAGTTACTTTTTTTTTTTCTTCTTTTCACTAGATCTTTCGGGGTATCGTTCAACTCTGCCTGGAGCCAAAGTCTCTGAAATGTGTCTTTGCTTTTTCTTATGCTCATGCAAAACGTCCAGGTATCGAATTTCATCTCAAGTGCTTTCAATTCATGTGAAACGGTGTTCATTATATATTTCTATGAAATGATACGCAAACGTGCGATACATTTTAATCATTTTATATCCATACATTGCTTAGTCATCTACTTTCTGCCTTTACTAGTAATTGTTTTTAAGTAAAATAGCAAACATTTAAAATCAAAACAAAATGTTAGATTTATACCAAAATGAAATCGTCGCCACTGCTCGTCTTTTTGCGTATTTAGATTTTTTTTTCCCCCGCGCGCGTTTTACAATTTTACTGAAATAAGGAGCTCCAAATCCTCGATGCTTTAATGCAGCTGTCACATCTGACGACCGTGATCTAATCTCAAGTACTGTCATATAGCTTCTTAGCAACTGGCAGGACAGCTGTCTGATTTTCACGCCTTTGCTAACAGTGCTAAAATAGAACTTCAAGAACTAGAGGAAGGTGAAATACTTGAGTTCTTTAAAATTGTAGCTAAATTACTCACTGACTAAAGCATCTAGTCTTGACATATACACGTGACTTGATGTGTCCTTTCTGATTTTGGCTTTTCAGAATTACAAAGAGCACCGAAGACTGTTATGTTCGATTCACCAGATGACTGGGTGCAAGAAATGAAAAGGACCAAAGGAAACTGTAGAACAGTCACTAAAAACGAGAACTTTGAACTTTCCACAAAGTAAGTAAAGACTTTGTGATGAAATTCCTTTAAAAACTGTCACCGTTTGACGTTAGCACAGTTGTACACTGGATGGTTTCATGACCACCGACCTTCATTAGGATGTGCTTAATTTGGCTGAATATCAGTAATGATTCATGACTTATGTGTTATTAGTTCAGTTCACATTATGTTCACATTTCTTCATAGATTACCAAAGTACTTCATCATCCCAGCGGCAGTCACTGATGAGGATTTAGATAAATTCCCAGGAAACGGGTTACCAGTAAGGCTGTTTGTTTTTATATATATATCAGTGTGGTTTGTCTAATGTGGTCTAGATTCAGACCCAGCGAGTAGTAGATTAAGCCAGACGCATAAAATATACCACAGCAGAACCCATAAGTGCATGACAACAGTCGAGCGACTTTTTTTTTTTTTTTAGGTTTGTTGTAGCCAATCATATGTATTTATGTCAATTATTATTCTAAAGAAAGCTCATTTAAAAAAGGAAGCGGTTTCGGAGTTTTCCCCTCTATCTCTGGTTTGATTAGTGAACTGATGAGTCTGTTTTTGTCTTTTGGAGAGAGAAAAGAGTATACGTTTGTTCTCTGCTAAAGTCTCACTGAATTTGTGTCTCATCTGTTCAGTGTTTGTGGCTTTAGTAAAAAAATGTGTTAAAACGAAACAATCGCTTCAAATAGATGATTAATTGACAAATGGTGTGTAACTAATGACTATAACCTTTGTGTTAAGTAAGAGTTTTCCGGTATCTAGAGGTTTGTATGTTGAAACCCAAAGTTAGAAGCACAGTTGTATAGGATGTCTTTGTACTGTATGCTGTAGCAAGAATTTCCTTTGTAAGAACTAAGAGGTCAGAAACTAATCTGTTCCAGCACGACAATGCCCCTGTGCACAAAGCATGGTCCGTGAAGACATGGTTTTATGAAGTTAATGACCAGGCCTTCTCACCTGACATCAGGGCCGGACCTCACTAACGAACAGTTCCCTACACCCACAATCCAAAATTTAGCAAAGAAGAGTGTAGATTATTATAGTGTTTATCGTCTTCTTCTACTTTCAGCTTTTCCTGTTGGTCGCCACAGCGAATTATCTGTTTCCACCCAACTCTACCCTCTGCATCCTCTATTCTCGCACCAGTTAACTTCATGTCCTCATTTAACACATCTATATATCTCCTCTCTGGCCTTCCTCCTGACCCCTTACCTGGCAGCTCCATCTCTAACATCCTTCTACCAATATAACCATCTCCCCCCTCTGTACATGTCCAAACCATCTCGATCTAGTCTCTCTGTCCTTGTCCACAAAAACAGCCAACCTGAGCTGTCCCTCTGATGTGCTCGTTCCTAATCCTGTCCATCCTCGTCACTCCTAAAGAGAACCTCATCGTCATCTCTGCTACCTCCATCTCTGCCTCATGTCTTTTCCTCACTGCTACAGTCTCTAACCCATACAGCAGAGCTGCTCTCACTACTGTCCTGTACTTATTATAGTACTTATAGTTTAAGTTATTATGGTCATTATTACAGTAAAGTATAGCGCCGTATAGTGTATATGCGTGTAACATTTTTAACCAGTGCAATTCTTGTACTTTTTTGTATGTAATTGTCATTCATATTTTTTTTATTTATTCATTTATTTATTTTCTGATCTGTTTTTCTGATATGTCTTATTTTTAAGATTTGGTGCTGGTCCCACCATAGCGGCTGTGCTTTATTTAAATCCTCCTCTGTGCCCACAAGTCAGGAAGATGGGGTGGTACAGGCCTACATGGAGAGGTACATATCACTGTTTTCACTTAGTTTCTATTACAATGCATGTTCAATTAATGTATTTATTTATTATATTTCAGTTTAGAAGGTCACAGATCATCAGTAGATGTTTAACTACAGTTCAAACGGATATAAAACCCCTCACAAACCAAAAATATATATATATTTTTTTTTCTTTTCTTCTTTTTGTTCACGTTGTTGTAGAATGCTTCAGGCTGTGGCTCAAAACCACCTTTATTCGGTTAAAACGGAGGATCTTTCAGAAACACTCCCCACCATTCAGGACATTCAGCAGTCTTACACCAAGTTCAAGCAATATTTTCTCATTGGTGAGTCTTTAATTCGTAAAAGCCACATCCTGGTCCTGAAACAAACACGTAAATGTTGGTAGCTGATCTGGGTGTAAATCTCATACTTTAATCTGTGTCCTTTTACAGATAATTCAACTGATTTCTGGGAATCAGATGTCAAGTGGTTCTCCTCTCTTGAAAGCTCAGGCTGGCTAGACATTATAAGGTATTTGTTATTTTGCCTTAAAGCAAACCAGTGTGAGTGTGTGTGTGAGTGTGTGTGTGTGTGTGTGTGGCTGAAATGCTAATTGGAGAAATCCGATCGGTTTTATTTGCAGACAGTGTCTCCATAAAGCAGTGGAAGTTGTAGAGTGCCTTGAAAAGGAAAATACCAATGTCCTAATAATGGGTAGGTGCTATAAGGACATTTTATTGTCGATCCTAATACCGATGTTGATATGATGGACAGATGTTAAAACTACTTTTTGTACTCCAGAGGAGGAAGGTACAGATCTGTGCTGCGTTATTTCTAGCCTGGTCCAGATCATGCTGGATCCTCACTACAGGACACTGACAGGATTTCAGGGCCTGGTGCAGAAAGAGTGGGTGGCTGGCTGCCATGCTTTCCTCGATCGATGTAATCACCTTCACCAAAAGGACAAGGAGGTAGTTCAGTCTTGCTAAGTACAATTAAATATATTTAATAAGAAAACCGAGTAAGGGGGGGCACGGTGGCTTAGTGGGTAGCACGTTCGCCTCACACCTCCAGGGTCGGGGTTCGATTCCCGCCTCCGCCTTGTGTGTGCGGAGTTTGCATGTTCTCCCCGTGCCTCGGGGGTTTCCTCCGGGTACTCCGGTTTCCTCCCCCGGTCCAAAGACATGCATGGTAGGTTGATTGGCATCTCTGGAAAATTGTCCGTAGTGTGTGAATGTGTGAGTGAATGAGAGTGTGTGTGTGTGTGTGTGTGTGTGCCCTGCGATGGGTTGGCACTCCATCCAGGGTGTATCCTGCCTCGATGCCCGATGACGCCTGGGATAGGCACAGGCTCCCCGTGACCCGAGTAGTTCGGATAAAGCGGTAGAAAATGAATGAATGAATGAATGAAAAGAAAACCGAGTAACAAGAGATGCTTTAGTCCACTGTTAATTAAGGCCAGCATTAATTAAACTGTCTCCGTGACTATGGACACCAGCCATGTGCCATAATAAGCTTGTGTCACATCTTTATTGTATAATAATGTAGAAGATTGGTTTAAGGCAAAGAACATATTTTAGATAAATTCATACATTTATTACAATCTATTTAAACACTGTTTTTTTATGTTAGAATTGCATGTGAAGTGTCACAGAGGAGGCCATAACCACATGTTTAGTTTACATTATTTTGTCTTGTTTGCAAATGTTTAACAGCATCTTGTGTACATGTACGATTAGTTAAAAGTTGGTATTACATAAGCTGTCACCTGAAATGTAAAAGTGTAAAAGCACTCAATTCTTCCTAGTGAAACCAGATGCCGTCAAAGTCACTTAATGTGCGATTAAATTGGCACGTGATGGTATAAATACTGTTTCTGGAAGGCCCCAGAGTTGATAAGAAATCATACCTGGACAAACAGACAACGCCCTAATCCCACTTAAACATTGTCTATTTTGAGTAGATTCATGAGATGTAATTCTCTAAACCAGTTTCAGTTCCAGCTTCACACATTACAAAATGTACAAAAGTTTAAGCAGGGTGAAAACCTTTGCACGGCATTATGTGATCATCCATAGTGATGTTTAGAGGCTCTCAACACCTGCTACCATGTAGGTTTTATCTCCAGTTTTCTATCATTTCCTCCCTCTTTCTAAAAAAAAACAAAAAAAACATACCAGTAGGTGAATTGGCTACAATAATTTGTCCCTGTGAAAGAGTCTGTGAGGTTTTATTCGATTTTACATGCTGTCATTTCAAATATATTATCTTTGTAGTTCAGTCAGTGTGATCATCTTCGACCTCAATTAATTAAAGTATTCTATTGTATTCATTCCTTTTCTATGACCGAATGACAGAAATAATCATCACCGTGTCTGAACATTATTTTTAGCGTACTGTGCCTTTTTTTTTTTTTTCAAAAATCTAAAATTTCCTTCCTTGTTAAATGTGAGGTATTTAAGGTCGCTTTCACGTCATCAAGTTTTTTTTATAAAGCACTTTTTTAAACAACAAGTGTTTGTCAAAGTGCTGTACATACAGAACGTACACACGTTTTATTATACAAACACACAAATAAAAGAAAAATACTTAAGACACAATAAAACAATAAAAGAAAGCAGCTCTCACATGGCATCGTACGCCAGACTGTAAAAATAAGGTTTTAGGCCACATTTAAAGGCCTCAAGTGTTTGAACCTGTGTAATATAGAGAGGCAAATTGTTCCAGAGCTTTGGGGCCGCACCAGCAAAGGCTCGGTTCCCCCTGCTCTTCAGTTTCACTCTTGGAACAGCTAAAAGAAAATGGTCAGCAGAACTACGGAGCGTACAGATTAATCAGATCTGATATGTAACTTGGCGCTGAAACCATTAAGAGATTTAAAAACAAGCACTTTAAAATGAATCCTATAATGGACCGGAAGCCACTGAAGAGACACGAGAATACTTCACGTCTAATTTTTTTCCCCACAGAGTCAATCCCCAGTCTTCCTGCTCTTCCTGGAGTGTGTGTGGCAGCTGGTCCAACAACACAGCGCAGCCTTCCAGTTTTCCGAGACATACTTGACCGTTCTGTCCGACAGCATCTATGTGCCAGTCTTCAGCACTTTTCTCTTTAACTCTGCCCATCAGAGAGAAAGCACAATGAAGGTATAGAACGAGTATGTAAGGTGTATCGTCAGTGTTGAAATTTGAATAGCGTGGCATTTTTCTAGGCTATCCTTGCTTATAAAGCGGTTGTTTTGCATTCCTCTGTGATGCAGCATACGAGAAACCTGACATATTTTAGACGCTCTGTGAGCTGAGCAAAGAATCAATTACTCATGATACTTATTACTTGTAACAATGCACTATAATGCTGCATTCGTAGTGCTATTTCACCAGGCAAACACTTCTCTTTTTTTAATATTGTTTGTTTGTGGGTGTTTGCACGTACTGTATATTACGCTCTAACAGACACATCTCCTCCTCACTAATGCTGCTTGATTTTGTTGGCAGGCTGAGTCGCAGTACTCACAAAGAGGCCCATTGACCTTCCCTGCAGTGTGGGACTGGTCGGTGCAGTTTGACTGGAAGGCCCAGCAGTTCTTCCTTAACCCTTTGTATAGCGAGAAGCTTAAGCCAGAGAAAGTATTACGCAAAGTTCCTCGGGGAAAGGTGAACAGTGCTGTGCATTTGTTTCTGTGATTTTTAGCCATCTGTACATATTTTAATATATCTGTTTATGTACCTTCCAATTAACAAACAACAACCAGCCACCACTACAATGACAAAAACTAAAAATGTTCGTAAAACATTTGTACTAATTGAGATGAACTAAGATGGTGTGTTTGGATATGATTTGATGCTAGGCAAATGAAAAAAAAAGTTTTAACAAATTTTAAAAACAAGATTTTGAATGAATATTTATTTATTATATCTAGAGTACAATTTTTCTGCACTTTTCCATCCCTAGATATTATTTCATGTTAATGATCCTGTGATATTAAACACAAGCCTTTTTGATATACAACATGATTTTAAAATTTTGCTCAGCAGCACCAACGGCAGATGTCCTTGCCAAGCTCTGCATTTAAAACCCCTCCCAAGAAGGGTTTCTTCAAAGATGAAGCAGACAGCCTGAAGAAGCTGCTTCGTGTAAAGCGCCTCAGCCGCTGGATGGCGTCACCTGAGAGCACGGTGGCAGGGACCTCTAGTGAGTTCTGTGATGCTTGGCAGCGTCGTCCAGCAGATCCACATGGCCTGCTGCTGCCATGTCTGTCTGGACCAGCTATGCGTCTGTGGATGCAGCGGTGCCTCCGCTGGATCCCTGACAGCCAGATTGTGGGTGGTGGCTCTGTGGCTGTCACAAGCAAGCTTACGGAGCTCCTGGCTCAAGTGCAGGAACTCCGGAGTGAGCTAGAGCACAGGGCCTGTTTCGTTTCACGGTCTGAAAGCCACCGCGTGCAGCCAAAGCCAATAGCGTTGACACAGCCCTCTATGCGTCTATCGTCCTCTTTCCCCTTTGCTGCTGGTCGGAGCTGGTCCTCCAAGCCAGCCATTCCCATAAGCCTTCTGCATAGTCTGATGGTAAGCGATAAGCTAGCGAGCCAAGATGACGAAAGCAGTGAAGTCATAAGCTTTGTTTAGCAGCAGGAGACCTGTTTAGATTGACATAGGTCACTTCAATGGAGTGACTTTACATTTAGATTCAAGGTGTGTCTGTGTGTGTGTATGCATGCATGTACACAGACCCAGTCAAATGTTTTGACACACCTTGTAAAATGAATCATGAAGCTGGTTGAAAAAATACTAAGCTGTCATGAAGGCAAGAGATAAGAAACTAAAAAGGTAAAAAGCTGTCACATTGTTTAATTCGGTAGTAAATGCAGACTTTGACAAAAGGGCTTCAAAAATTCAGTTCAGAAAAAAAGTTTAGATCCTACAAGATCTTCCAATTTTGTGGAAACTTACATATTATAAGATTCCAATGTGAACTTTGATTGGCTTCAAATTGTGGAAATAATTAGAGATATGTTCGTATAAGGCACTCTTTTATATATGGATTAGAATGTCAAATTTAATTTGCCTATTTATTTCATTTACTCAGTTGTTTCATACTAATGACTTGAAGGAATTTTAACCAAATATAAAAGAAACATCTTCCTGTAAAACTGAGGAAAGGCTAGCGTGTGTATTATGGTTTATGCTATTTGTCAGTGTCACTAAAGGCAACTCCTCTGTTGCATTAATGTGCTTTGTTACCCACGCATGAATATAAAGAAAATCTGTGTTACTGAAATATATATATATATATAATTAAATTAAATATAATGTAATGTTATTTTTATTGTTTGGATGTCTATTAATCTAGCAGAGAAGTGGAACATGAATAAACCCGTACAGTAAATAGGCATGGTCACACTTTTAAGTAGTAGCTATGCTATTAGAACAAAAAAGGTCTGAAGTTTGGTTTAAAAGCAGATCTTTGTGTGATGAATGAACTCAAATTGGTCTGAGTGATAAATCAGGGATAAAGTCTTGTTTGTATTGTAGGTGAACCCTACTGTATCAAAACTCCTGTTTGAGCCATAAGAACTACGCTTTTAAAGAAGCATATATGCAAGTTGTATATCAGGAATGCAGTGTGTTTTATTTTATCAAATGGTCTGTAAATGTCCAATGGGAAAAACATTTGGTGAATAGTGAACATTTTAGTTAAAATTTATTTTGACCTGATTTGTTTGTCTAATAATACAGGGAAATTCAGAGGAACTTAATCGAGCTGAATGCGATCTAGACAATTAATCAATCTGAGCGAAAAAGAGAATATTTTATTATATGTATTATTAGATGTATGTATATAATGCATATAATTTTACTCAGTCTTATGGTGCATACCTCAGTTAGTGCCTTAACTACTGCCTGCGGTTTTACACACAGATAAAATCCAAATAAGTAAAAAATTAAATCCTCAAATCTTGCAAATATGCCCAAAAAAAGCCTTATTTACTTTTATTAAAATGCTTTAGTTAAGCTGTGTTTTTTTTCTTTATGGCCACCATGAAATGTCCTAAGATTTAAAAAACAGAAAAGAAAACCCACACGTGTCTGTTTTGGTGCCATCTGCTGGTTTACAGACTATTAAACACAGGGAGCCAAAACCAGGAAAGCCTCAAAGAAAAGAACATAAAAATTGTGGACTTAAATTATATAAAGCATAATATTAAAAATTCCCTATAAGCATTTGTGTGTGTGTGTGTGTGTGTGTGTGTGTGTGTGTGTGTGTGTGTGTGTGTGTGTGTGTGTGTGTGTGTGTGTGTGTATACATAAGGCCTTTTGTTATTGATATATGGATATTATGTATGTATGCTATCACATACATGCCTAGTGTATATTAGGTGCCTCATGTATATTATTTCTGCTGCCTTTTAAAATGATTTATTAATTAGAATCAAGTGCTTTTTTTAAAGATCCTGTTTTGTTTTGTGCTATTTTTTTGAACTGCATTGCACTACTGCCTGTTTGTGCTCAAACACTGTTACATAAAGCTAATCATTTTGAGCTGTTTGTTTACTCTGTATCTGAACATGTGAAGTCTGTACTGAAAGTTCAGATCCCTGTATATGTCTTCGGTCTTTACATAAATATTCATCCAATACACTTTATTATGCACATTATTAATATTGTGAGTGGAGGTTATTCCTGGTGTAGGTCATTTAAAGGCATGTATAATATCAAGGTACTGTATATACAAAGCCAGATAATTTACAAGCAGAGTGAGGAATTTATCTACCACTGGTTTAGTATTTGAACTTCAGTACTTTGATTTGAAATAATATCATGACATTAAGGTTAGTAAAGGATGCATCTTTATTTTTGGTGAATTATATAGCAATTTTGTTTAATACACGATATACTCATGAGGCAATCAGCTCATAAACAGTGGGGAAAATGGCTAAATGCATTTTAAACTGATTAATTTAACCACCATAAACAGACAAAACACTAGAAAAGTCTCACAGTCTTCACCTAAAAGAATTTGGAATAAATGTCAATAAACTTACAAACTTTAACAGAAAAAGTAATTAACAGATGAGAGAAGACCAGTCAGAGACAGTTTTATGCACGCTGCCAGCTAGTGAAAGCTTACTTCATGATGCATTTAATATAATCACGTATTCTGGAAAAAAGCTATGAAATAAGAGTTTACAGTATTTTAGTATATTAAGAGCTTACAAAAAGATGATTATTACAGATGAATTCCTATGAAGAAAATTTTGAGTGAATTAAGACTGAATTAAGAATTAATTACATTAAAGGGGAGATTTCATCAAAATAAATGGTTGACAGCAAATCTAGGTACAAATTAATATTAATGATTATACAATATGAAAGACTCTGGACTATTATTATTGAGCAGATGAAAATTTTAGCTTGCTCTGTGAACCGTTTATTAAGACGAGACAGAGACTGATGCGGATGATGCTGTTAATCAGAATGAGAACTCATTGTGAAGTTATAATTCTGCTTATAATTCTGCTTATTCTGTTATAATTTCAGCAGTAATTTTTTTTTTTGTTTTTTTGTTTTTTTTAAAGGTAAATTAGGTGACAGTGGTGCTGTAGGCAATTTTGTGGGCTTTCAGTTTAATCCTGAGCTCAGGTTACTGTCTGTATGCTGTTTTGAATGTTCTCCCCATGTACATATGGGGTCTCAGGTTTCTTCCCACCTCTTGAAACATGCTGGAATAAGGATTGGTGGATCTAAATTCCCCTGTTTGTCTGAGGATGGTGTCTCATCCAGTCTGTGTTCCTGGCTCACATCCAGCATTTCCGGGACAGGGTTCAGCTTTACCATGAACCTGACCAGGATAAAGCAGCTACTGAAGGTGAGTGAGGGAGTGAAGGAGATTAGTTAAACTTTGGAATGAAGGTTGAAATTAGACTTTAAATGCCATTTTGGTGTAAAACGGTCTTTCAAAAGCTAGACTAGAAAACGCTTCTGATTTAGAAACATATCTGAGTAGATAGATAGACAGACAGACGGATAGATAGAAAGACAGACGGATAGAAAGAAAGAACTTTGTTATTGCATCTACCAGAAGCACAGAGTAGCAACTGTGCAAATAGACAAGTACATTTAGGTATATGTGTACAGCATGTAATATATATATATGTGTGTGTGTATATATATATATATATATATATATATATATATATATATATATATATATATATATATATATATATATATATATATATATATATGTGTGTGTGTGTGTGTATATATATATGTGTGTGTGTGTGTATATATATATGTGTGTGTGTATATATAGGTATATATGTAAACATAGTATGTAATATATAGAGGTATATATGTAAACATAGTATGTAATATATAGAGGTATATATGTCAAGTCAAGTAGCTTTTATTGTAATTTCAACCATTTATAGCTGTTGCAGTACACAGTGAAATGAGACAACGTTTCTCCAGGATCGTGGTGCTACATAAAACAAAGACAGGTCAAAGGACATGTAAGCAGTAGTAAGTATCCTCATAAAGTACAACTGTGCGACCTGCTGCAAATAGTGCAGGGCAAGACAGACAAGACAGTGCAGGACAAAAGACAGTGTAGACAAAAAGTCACAAGACAATACAAAAAGTACAAAAAATGCAATACAATAAAGACTAACAGAAACAGCGCCGACCGACCAGTGTATATACTGTATGTGAATACTAAATGTTCAAACAATATTTCGTGCAGTAACATTATAATGAACACAGTTTCTTAGCAGCAGGTCCTTGGGATAATATTTGTAATTGTGCAAAAAACAGCAGATGACTGAAATATTGTATAGTATGGGCAAAATGGCTGAGATATTGTACAGTATGTGCAAAAACGGCTGAAATTATATAATATATATTACATACTATGTTTACATTTGCACACATTACTGCAAATGTTATATATATATATAAATAAATAAATAATGTAAACGTATGGTGAATACATATAAATTGCAGAGATGTGTGGATCTCTGTTGAAAAGTACAAGTAAATGGTTCAAATGTGCAGACACTGTTGTAAAGGAACAACAAGCATATATACAAGTATATATATGAATGTGAAATATTGGGCAAAATGTACAGTAAGGTGTGTATATATATATATATATATACACACACACACACAAATAAAATATTGCAGATGTATATAAGGCACAATGTGTAGAGAATGAGGAGTATAAAAAATGTACATAAGTAATATACAGTATATAAAATGTCAAATGACCAAATAAAGTCTTTTCCCATTATGTCATTATGAATCTGCTATAACCGCTTTATTCAGTTCGTATCTGTTTGTTTATGAGCTGTTAAACAAATGCGCGAATGAAATAAAATCTAACAGATTTTTGTTTATGGTGGGAAAGTAAACCTGTGCTCTCAGGAGTTACCTGAGGCTCAGTGCCACATCCACTGCTGACGTCAGCGACGGCCGCCATGTTAGCAGCTGTGACTGAGGCGACGGGAAAGTGCGACCTGAAGCTAACTCGGTAACGAATTACACCGTGTTCTTTATCCAAACCGAACATCTTTCGGATGTTAATAAGGGCTCGGTGACCTTTTATGTATCAGATTTAAACCAAAAGACTCCAACCTCAGACAGGAGTTTGTCTGAGAAGCTGGCGTGTGTGTGCGTGTGCGTGTTTTTCTTCTTTCCTGTGTGAGGCTAACGCTATGAGTTCGTTGACTCAGCGGAGTTCGGGCCTCGTGCAGAGACGCACCGAGGCCTCGCGCAGCGCCGCCACAGCCGCCGCCGCCGCCGACAAAGACAAGAGCTCGCGCGACGACGACGATGAGCACCGCCGAGACGAGCAGGAAGACGACGACACCGGCGATTCCAAAGAAACTCGTCTGACCCTCATGGAGGAAGTGCTGCTTCTGGGCTTGAAAGACCGCGAGGTTAGTTTACTGAGCTCGGGTTTAATAATAAACAAGGCTAACTTTTACACACTGAGCTAACGACAACATGCTAACCAGCTAATAATAATAATAATCCGTTACTATTTAAATAAATAGCATAAATGCTAACGTTTGATATTGACACACAGCTAACTAGCTAGCCGTCGCTTATTAGCTAGCTAATGTTCGGAGGAAACGGACGTCAGTTTGACTCCTGAACGCAACAATTGTTATCTGTGAGGTTGTTAACGTCAACAACGGCAGATTTATTAGTCATTATTGTATATAAGGTGTAACGGAAAACTTTTATCGGGATTGTTTGCTGAAAAACTAGCCAGCTAGCAGAAATTAGCTTAATCAACTTGTATTAGCAGTCAGTTGTTACCACTCTTCACTAAAACATTTAGTTTTTACATCCGTGCAAATGTCGCTTGGATTGTGTTATATATCATATTATATTATATTACGTTATATAATATAATATTACATTATATTATTTTATATTTTATTATATTACATTATATTATGTTCTTATATAATGTAATATAACATTAATATAATAAAATGTAATTACATTATATTATGTAACATTTTTATATTATTATTTTACATTACATTATATATCTGATTGTATATAAGTCTAAACCAAGGGCTGTTAATATTTCTGCACATTTTGCACATATTCTATTTATTTCATGGACATAAGTCATCCAAATTAATGATTCAATCGTTATTATAATAACTTTAATATCGTACAATTTATATGTTTGATATTCTTTAATTTGTACTTGAATTAAAAGTAAAACACACACACTTCACGCTTTATGTAGAAAGTATGATTGTAAAATAGACAAACACTTCTGTTCGGCTGCAGAGTAAATATTGAGTTTGTATGAAAGTATTGACTTTAAGGCTGCGTTTTTCAGGAGTTTTTTTTTTTTTTAAATTTTAGTAATTTAAACACCTTGGACTTTTAAATATCTCTGACATCTACAAATATGGGTGTCATTTATTTTCATTTTAATTTCAGAAGTTTGCATCGTTCACTTTGTAGAGATTTAAACACGCTCGTTTCTGAAGGGTCGATGCGCACAAATTGTCTCTCTTGTGTAATGTAAACCAGGCGTTTTGTCCAGGCTTGAGGGATTAAAACAATAATGTAATTGCACAATTAAATCAACAGATCTCATAAAGTTTTCAGACTGGTATCAATCAGGGTAAGAATTTATTTGAATCTATCACTACTTGTATGCTCTCACTTTTATTAGATCTGAACACAGAAACCTTTCGGGCCTCTTGAACAAGCCTCTTGGAAGTTATGTTTATTCAGTGATGGTTGTTAAAGTAGTATCGTGTATAAGGGTTAGTGTTCATGTCCTGTTCAACTCTGAAACTGATAGAATAGTAACCTGTATCACATTAATTTAAAGAAATCCAGATCAACTGGCAGACGAAATTTCACTCTGTGTATGCTGTTAAATGTATATTTGAGAGCTAGGAGTGACAGGTAACCATTTGTTGTCTGAATTTGTGCAGCACAGAGCCACATTTTAGCATCACAGCAACAGCGCAACATGCCTGATGAGATTTTCTCTACTTTTTACAAAGTAGGTGTGACACAATAAAGTGACAAATCAGAATGATTGGCTTGAATGATTTAATTGCATGGCCTTTGTGCTAAAACTTTTTCTTATTCTCACCTCACAAATTTTGTTCTTGTCAACTCTTAATCCTGTCATATACTCGTATACAAGCATACATGTACTGCTGTCTCTGGCGAGACATATCTGGCACGTAATGTACACTCTTTATTCACATTATTATATAGCAATTTGATTTAAAGACCGATAAATGTAGTAAATTATGTGCTGTGCAATACATTTTGGTCATGATACTTTTTTCCTGAGTTAGACGGTTGGTAAATGAACAGTAGCGTTTGCTCCAGGTCCAATAAAACAAACTTTTTATTCACTTGTGAACTTGTATTTAAAGAGTAGGGCCTTCCTTCTGAACTCTGTCTTAATGCAGCCCTGAAATGTGCACAAACCGAGAAATTATATTTATTTTCTAAGTATATGTAAAGGAACAAACATGATTCAGCTGACTGGCTTAAGATATGCTTGGTTTGAACCACATCTGGTACATAAAGCTATTGTTGTAGTACAACACTTGAAGTGTCATTTTAATCTGACTACTACACTTTTTTATATTATTATTATTATTATCATTATTATTAATATTATTACTACTACTGAAATAACTGACAATGATATAAGAAGTGTCTCATGTGACCACCATGCCTTAATAAGTTGTCCTAGTTGTTAATAGTTTATTAACTAGACTACATTTATAATACTGTCCCTGCTTCTTACTACACACAGTCAGAGCTGCTTGAGGTTAAACATGTTGAAAATAAAGACTCCTATTCTTCAGCTTCAGCTATTGTACAGCTTCAGCTACAGCTCATAATCAGAAGCTGGCCAACAACTTTGTTTTTGTCAAGGTCACAAAGTCATTTTTACTGGAAGTTCTTTTTAGAAAAGGCTTTATCCTTATGACTATATAAGTCTTAATTTTGGTCCATGTCAAATATTACGATAAATGTGATAGATACACAGATTAAATTTAGATGAACTAAATAATTCTAAATCTTTTACAATAGAATATGAAATGGTTTGTAATATAGCTGTGCAAAGTGCAAGGAGGGGTAGAATGCAAAGGAAACAAAGATAATGACTTCATCCAACAGCTCAATGACCTGGAACAAGTCTTTCCAGTTGGTGCAAGTGATTTGAGAGCATGGCAAGTTCTTGTACTGATGTACTCTAAGTGTATAGGGATTGTATCAGATTTAATTCTGTATGGTAGCATTTAATTGTTCAGTATATAACATAATATTAAACAGCCCTGTTTAGTGTTAGAACTTGAAATTTAGTGTTAATGGGAGCCATAAACCATACCACGTATAGCATGCTCCTCTGTTTCATTAATGCTAGAACAATAAGTCATACATCAATTGGGAAAATATGTGATGCACAAAGACATTTTTAAGATGTCTGTCAAACTGTAACAATTTTATTTTTTTTTTGCTGCGGTTCTAAAAACGGATAAGAAATCAAACATTCAATGTTTTTAGAGATTATAAAATTAATATATCGATTAAGGAATTATAATAAAGGATTTTAAGCATGTGATGCTAGAATTAAGTGGCCTGTACATATTCTGGCATGATTATACCCCTGTGCACAAAAAAACACCGTCAGCCAAGATTGGAGTAGCAGAACTCAAGTATCCTGCAAAGAGCTCTGACCTCAAAAGCACTGAACACCTTTGGGATGAACTGGAACACAGACTGCAGTCCAGTCTTTCTCATTCAACATCAGTGCCAGATCGCATTAATACTCTTGTGGCTGAATGGGTAAATCCCCTCAGACACACTGCTTAATTTAGTGGAAAGCCTTCCCAGATGTGTGTAGTGTTTTATGACAGTAAAGAGGGGGATATCTGGAAAAAGATGTTCAATAAGCACTTTTATAAGCATATTATTTTCAGGTGTCTACAAAGTTTAAGCCATATATGTTAAGTGCATCATTTTATCAATGAAATGAATAGTTCTAATGCTCCTGATTACATGAATGAAAGAATATTGATCTGATATATATTTATCTATATGGACTCTCAGTTCATGACACTGTTAAGGAGTTGTCTAACTGTCATGTTTGAGAAACATACATAGTTTAGTGTTTTAACTAGATGTTTTCACTAGATAAATTGTTTATTTCCCAACACAGTTGATTTAACCTGGTCTTACCTCACAGGGCTACACCTCATTTTGGAATGACTGCATATCCTCAGGGCTGCGTGGATGCATGCTCATTGAGCTCGCCTTACGAGGAAGGCTGCAGCTGGAGGCCTGTGGCATGAGGAGAAAAAGCCTTCTTGCCAGAAAGGTGGGGTCCTTGGAGTAAATACAGCTCCATAATGATTTCTGTCATCTTGGCTTCTCTTGCTTAGTTATGTTAGCTGTCTAATGGGTACGGCTTAATCCAAAACAGTTTCATAAACAGGAAAGGTGTGTCAGTTTACCATGTGAAATAGTGAGATCATCTTTTTTTAATCCAATTTATCAAATAAATTCTCGAGGTTTTTAGGAGAAAACAGTGTTGAGATATAGTGGTGTGTCACAAGGGGGCGCTCTTTAATACCTTCTCTTCCACTTTTGCTTAGGGATGTATGAGCAAGGCACTAAAGCCTTCTCATTTGAATTTCGATCTTTTTTACAAAACCTGAGCTGTGTCGTTTAGATCTTTATAATTGTAAGTTGGTTTGTTATTGACTTTGCTCGTGTTAATGTAATCCGGTGCACTGAAACCTGAGTGAAACTCTATGTGATGATGAAATGGATAGCATATAGTCTGTCACCTTTCGTTAACAGGTCATTTGTAAATCTGATGCTCCGACTGGTGATGTGCTCCTGGATGAAGCTCTGAAACACATTAAAGAGACCCAGCCTCCGGAGACCGTCCAGAGCTGGATCGAGCTCCTTAGTGGTAGGGATTAAATCCTACCATGCATTACTTACAGATTACTCATTTAAACTAAAAATATTTCTTTTGTTTAGTACCTCATGTATTTTACAGTTTAGTGTTCAGCTTTTCTAAGAGTATTTCTGTTTGTTTTTGAGGAGTGTTGAAGCTTCAGCCATGAAATAACAATTGTTTAGTTTACTGCATTGATATATATGGCATTTTATGCATATTTTAAGTGGACTAGTTAATTTGAGAAAAAGAAATAAGTATGTCCGTGTCTGCAATAGGGTTGGGAACCGAGAACCGGTTCTTATTCAGAACCGGTTCTGTTTTTTAGCAGGAATCAGAACCGCGCAGAATTGAAGTTTTGGTTCCAAACGCGGTTCCGATCACTTACCTCATGAATATTAATTGTTTACACTGCAACCAAATGAACGCAGCTTACCACAGAAATCAGTCACTCGTGCTGCTGTGCTGAGGTACGCTTTGTGTTAAACATGTCTATAAAAAAAAAAAAGTCTAAAATGTGGATTCATTTCCAAAGCTACAACAATGAAGCAAATTTACCTCCTCTGAGAGGGTTTTCTCCACAGCTGGAGATACATTAAGCCAGGAAAGGTCTCGTCTTCTCCCAGAGAAAGCGGACATGTTAATTTTTCTTCAGAGAAATTGCTAACTGTTTTGCTAAGTTGTAATTCTGGATGTGAAATTTGATGTTGGATTTATTTAAATTTAAATCGATATGAATCGAAATGCTCTGTTTAAAATATTTAAAGAGTGATAAACACAAATGGAATTGTTTAAGTATTGTGCATTATGTTTCACATTATTTTATTATTATTCTTTTATTATGGAATCAGAATCGTAAGGCAGAACCTGGAATCGGAACCGGAAAATTTCTTTTGATACCCAACCCTAGTCTGCAAAACGGTTCATGCAGCTTTACTTATCAACCAGAAAGCTGTAATGTTTAGTCATTCACTGATTATAGTCATGTTGCTGTCAGTGTTCTAAACTTTCAGATTTTATTGTAGCAGTATGTGGTGCGGCTTAGCAGAACATTTATTCATTCATTCATTCATTCATTCATTCCTATTTTATTTTATTAAAAAAAATGATCACTTCTTACTAATGAGATGCTGTCTCCCAAAGGTGAAACATGGAACCCGCTGAAGCTCCACTACCAGCTGCGGAACGTGCGTGAACGCCTCGCCAAGAACCTGGTAGAGAAGGGCGTGCTCACCACAGAGAAGCAGAACTTCTTGCTGTTCGACATGACGACACACCCTCTCACTAACAGCAACATCAAGCAGCGTCTCATCAAGAAGGTGCAAGAAGCCGTGCTGGACAAGTGGGTAAATGACCCACAGCGCATGGACAAGCGTCTGTTGGCCCTCATCTTCCTGGCTCATTCGTCCGACGTTCTGGAAAACGCGTTCGCACCTCTGCTGGACGAGCAGTACGACCTGGCCATGAAGAGGGTGCGACAGCTGCTTGACCTCGAGCCAGAGGGCGAGAGCCTGAAGAGTAACGCCAACGAGCTACTGTGGGCCGTCGTGGCTGCCTTCACCAAATGAGGATACACTTGTAAAGCACTAAAAACAAACATTTGACTGGTTCCTGAAAAAAAGGCTAAAAGGGTTGTATCTGAAATGAACGATAACTCTCTACAGAGCTGTCTGTCACACACGCCACCCCATACTCCCGTTTCCTTGCCGATTACTTGCTTCCCTTCTATGTTCTCTACACAGCTTTGATCTGGCCAGAGGAAAGCATGCCTGCCTTTTCCCTCCTTCTTTCATTCTTATGTTGTCCAGTTAAATGCATGAGGGGTATCCTCTTTCTGGACTGTCTGAAGATCCCACAGGAGCAATCTGTACGATTTGCATAATTGGACAAGTGGGCTTTTTTTCTCCCCTTATTTCTCAGTACTCTGCCCTTACTGATTAATTCAAATTCAAAATTATAGATGAGAAAGTGAGTCTCTTCCCATTTTAGAGCTGTGTTACTGTTCTTTTTTGAGATTTGGATAGAAGTGCAAACACTCAATATGAATGACATTAAAAAGAACTGGAGGGTTTGAGTCTGTGATGTATATGGAAAAAGTCGAATGGTTTCGGATTACTATTCTCTGCCAGACTTGGCGGTCTTGGTTCAAATGTTGTGGAGCTCCAGTGAAACCACAAGATTAGTAAGCACCAAATACTCCCGTTGGGGAGCAGATTATCTCCAGACCTGTATTGTTACGTCAGTGCAATGGTAGTAATAGCCCCGAAGTAAGGTTGGGGCTTTTTTTGTATTGTTTTTGGGATAATGGAGTTTTTTTTAAGTTTGATAATGGAGTCAGCTCATGGACGGTGCAGCTTCGCCAACTATCATAATCCGTCAGTGTATCTGACCAGTCAAATGCGGAGGAAATCCAAAGCTTGATGATTGTGTGTGGATCCTCCCAGGGGAAAGAATGAAGAAAATATTTAACTACATAAAGCCCTTGCTATTCTTTCCAAGTTGTTCCCTGGGATCAACCTTCCCAAATTTATGTTGAGCAGTAGCATAAAATGTTTGTAATTTTCACCGTCATGAACTTCACCAATACTTTGAGCGCTACCTCTCACACTTTACCCTTTATTGTTTTAACTGCCTCTCTCTGGCTCTGTCACTTTAGCGTCGTTATTCTACAGTTTTCTTCTAAATACGTGAAGCCACCACTGTTATGTGCCTAATCTCGGTTACAGGACTTGTGACCTCCACGTTACGATACGTACTGTAGCTATTCCTCGACATGACATTCATGAACACTGAGCGAATCGCTTTTAAAATCCTAGATTTGTCCCTAATCTTAAATTTTATGTGTAAGGGGAATGTCAGGTATTTAGGCTTCAATTTTCTTTTCTTTCCTGTCCTTTGCTTACACTGTGTGAAGAACGGATTCTTTGTTTCATTTTGCTATCAGATATCTACCAGCCTCTGTAGAGTACTTTTAACAGATCACTGTCTTTATTTAGACAGGAGCCCAAGATTTCCACAAAAAATCTTCACAACTACTTTATATTAACGTTAGTTTTTATTGTACGGTCAGAAAGAGGGGTTTAAATCGAGTATGCAAGGAGAAATTTGATGCCAGTATCAATGTTCCAAGTTGGTCTATATAAGTTTACTACTTTTCCCCAGTTTTCATGTTTATGTATTCCTCTCTTACAAACTGATTGACAAATAATAAAGTAAAAACTCAAACATTTTGATTGAGACTCACGTTTATGCTTTACTTTAGTCCTCGTAACTGTTATATTTAATGCTAATGTGTTTGTATCTTTTGGTTTAATGATAGAGGCAGATTGCACAGAAGCCTAACAACACATTCCAGCTAAATCTGTAGTGTCCGCTAGCAGGTAATCCAGTAAGCATCTGTATTCGTAACCGCATTGTACTGTATTTTCTCTTAGTGAACATTTTACTTTGCATTTAATGTTAACTGAGGATGCCTTTGATGAAACCCTTTTTCTGCCGAACTTCATGTTTCATTACCTTTTTATTTTCTGCTCCCAAATTAATGTTTTTTACTCATTTAGGAAGCAATAATTTTACACGCTCGCTTCTGCTTCATTTGTTATCCGTCGTGATTAATGCTTATTTTTGCAGCTACTTCTGTACCTGTATGTAGCGAATACTTTTTGGGCAAAGAAAATTTGAAATCATGTGTAACTTTAGAGCCCACGATGAAGGGTCCTATATTGTATACACTTTTCCTATTACCAAATAAATGAAGGTATTGGGAGTGCCTCAATTACACTCATCTGTCGTTCATTTTTGTGAGAGAATGTGTATGTGCATGGGCTGTTTTTTGTTGTTGTGTGGTGGTTGTTTTTTTTCTTTCTTTCTTTCATCTTCATGAGCTCACCATGAAAGCCCATCTTTCCCTTTTGTCTCCATTTTTTTCTATTAGCACACCAGTCGGTATGTAGTGTTTCATCTGCCTTTCAGAAATCTTTGTAAAAACATGAATAATTCTCCACTAGGTTGCATGTCCTGTCCTGTGCATATATTAGATACCGAAATAATACTTGATTGGGCTTGCTGTTATAAACACTTATCGATGAGGTTATATTCATGCTATTACAACACTGTTGCCAAAGATTCTAATTATTATTTGACTTGACATGTCCCATATTATATTTAATAATGTTTTAATCTTGTCTGATGCAATTTCTCACTTATAACAAATTTAAACATTGTTTTCTAACCAGATTTTTTTGTCTCTTACCATTAAGAAAGTAAAGCTCTGTCTCTGAAGTCCATCCGTTATATTGTTATAAGCGTTTACTCTGAGATTCCCCCCAAAAACCACAACAATTACACGCTTCTTAAATCTGTTCATGTAGAGAGTCCACCATACGAGTGCTTGTACAATTAAATTGTTACAATTAAATCAATACGTATTAATAAGCTAATATATAAATTTACTGTACTGCCGTTATGGAAAATAAACATCTCCTGGCCAAGCAGAATCAAGAAGAAAACAACAACTGGGGTATAAACTCTGTAAGTATATGCAAATAACACTCCTAGCATTAGATAACAGTTTAGGGCCCCTTGCTCTGGCCCTCAACCTTCAGCTTTAACCACCAAGTCTCAATGCAGTCTTCTTTCTCTACACCACCATTGTGGAGCCATGTCACACCTGGAAACCGTTAATGGCTATAAACAAGCATATGATCCTGAGTGAAACACTTGCACTGATGTGACTGTGGTGTTTAACTTGAGGCTGTACTCCTAACCAGTCACACATGCTGAACGATCCAGAGATCGTTCTGGACCATCAGCTGATCTCAGATCATCACTAACTCTTTGAGAGGTTGTATGAATTATGTTTGGATTTCAGTCGATAGTCAAGTCAAGAGGCAGGAAGCCGATTTAAAAATAATAGATGCAGTTCAAGTAGGGGTTGACGGCGAAGGTAGGAAAATAACATGGACGCTATAAACATCTGCACTTCCCAAAATAGTTCACTAGCCTCCCCCGAAATGAACCTAAAAACTGCTGCTGTATTCCTAAAGCTCACACGTCTCTTATTCACAAGCTGCTCATACTGGACATCCTTTCAGGACACTTTTCTTCTCCTATGTCTGTATAGTTTAAAAATATTATAATAACACTGTTAGGATTTACAAAGAAGGCAACGGGTTTCCTTTAACTGCTGGTATTTATTGCGCCTCAGGGAATTTTTTCCTTGCCTCTCTCACTCAGCTTTTTTTTTTATTAGGGATCTGAATCTGTATAGCGATTCTGTATAGGGATATTTCTTTGTGGCAATTCCATTTTTTATGTTATACAAATTAAATTGAAGTGAATTGAATTCAACATAAAAACAAGCTTAAAGTCATGTATTTCCTTTTGGATGGTACAGATTTATTGTGACGACAGTTATTGATGGCACGGTGACAATTACAGACAGCTCCGGAGTCAGATATTATCTTTCAGGCTGTAGTAGCACACCTGAGGATTCTAAGCACACCGAATTGTTGCTCTACATTCAGCCTATAACTCAGTTTATACAGGCACAGTGTGTACGGATCAATGTCAGGGTTTGACCTTTAACCACAGGACCCCTTTCGGTTGGACTGTTTCTCAGCTGCGTGACAATGAGGTGTGTGACAATGCAGCATACGCTACCGAGTCGGTGTTACTGCTGAGCCGATACTGTATGTGATAATATCTGGCAAAGCTGCATGTTTTTACATATTTAAAAGGAAGTCAATCACCTGCAGGGTTTTAAAGACCACAGTAGTATCACACTGCTGATATTGATTTTTAAATGGCAGATCAATATCCCAGGGTGGAAGGCTGATGGAGCGGATAGCATTTCCTCCTCTCAGCATAGCTCCAGGGCTCCTGGTTCGATCTTGAGCTCGGGTTGCTGGCTGGGTGGAGCTTCTGCGTATCTTCTCCTCTTGTCCGTGTGGGTTTCTTCTGGTTTCCTATCAATTCCCCAAAACATGCCAGACGTTTAATGGCTAAGATAAAAGTTTTTAGTTGAATGAGACAATGAGTGGTCTCCTGCCTCATACCCCATGTTCCTGGGATGCACTGTTACACCCCCGACAAAGGGAGTGTGTTGAAAATATTCTAAGCAAAACTGTCTTATATAGAATTGCCCGTAACTAGTAATTACGAACAAGTAATAACTTAAATGCAGCCATACTCTTCAAAGACATTCAGGTCAACCTATATTGTTATGATGCCATCAATACAACATGCTCAGTATTAAGAGTCAAGCTATTTATAAATATTAGAGTTTAGCCTCCCATCTAAAATCACCACCTAACCAGCACTGTGTTTATTTTCTACACAATCTCTTTAAACTAAGTAGAACTGTTCGTTGTGTTGATTTGTTTGACTGATGCTGTCCAAACACCCTGTATAAACCAACATTTGAGAGTTAAGCGCTTAAAGGTGGGGTGCATGATGTTTGAAAGCCAATGTTGACATTTGAAATCACCAAAACAAACACACCTCTAACCCAAATGGGTGTCACCCCTGTTTTTATAGCTCCGTCCCCACACATATACGCAACTAACGCAACTATTATGGTGGAACCTGCTGGGGCAGCTGGCTGAGGGGATATTTTTTATCAATAAATGAACTCAATGAGAAATACTATAGTAATACAAATGTTTTTGTAGTACTGTGTGTTGAAAGGTTTAGCTCCCTTTCACACGGAAGACGACGTTCAACACCTAGAACCCGAGGCAGAGGTAACGGCAGGTATCCGCCATGTCAATGTTTCAATCGCTTACTGCTAATGTCAGACATGCGCACTGAATACTCTGTCCTCCGCATATTGACAAGACACACCCCTTTCTGCTCATTGGCTACACGTTTGTTTTGTTAGTCAGCCCGACTCGGTTTTCTGAAGTATTTTTCAAACATCATGCACCGCACCTTTAAGGCTAGTTCTAGATTTGAATTCATAAACTTCTGGTCACAAAAACAGAACTACTAACGCAGAACCTTAATCTGTTTTTGCAGTATAATACATGTGTGCTAGATTTACTGTCTTTTAGACCTGTTTGTTCTGGGATTGTCACCATTTAAAGCCAGTTGATGTAAACAGGGCAATGTTTGGACAGGATCGTACATTTCTGTTTAATGAAGCTAATTAGAATTAAATGTGAAATGTGTTCTTTAAGCATTCCTACTCTGGTGGAACACACTGACACTCGAAATGAGGATGAAATCTGTGTGGTGAGTTAACAAGCGAGTGCAACGAGTCAACATGAGTCAACATGCTATTACTTCATAAAGAAATGAAGACTACATTTTCTTATTTTGCTCTTTCTTTCATTTTTTTAACCCTTTCACAATCTGCCATTATCTATCTATTTGTTTTATATACAGTATAGATAATGGGAGTGATCTCTTCTGAAATCCCCCACTTTCCTCCACGGAACATGAGAAAAATATTGTAAACCATATGCTATGGTCACTGCAGTCTTCATCATCATCATCATCATCATCATCATCATCATCATCATCATCATCAAAACACAGACTGAGAGAAATATCATCTGAAAGAATGGTGTTCGTTGCTCCACTACATTTCCACAAAGACTTGTAGAGTTTTTACACTTTATGTCAACTTTTCCTTTGTCACCTACATACACCATATAGTTTTATTAGTAGTATTTTAATCAGAATAATAAGGATACCAAATGGTAATTTTATCTACTGTCTAACTGTCAATTATACAGTGTTGTTGTTGTATAAAGTTGACTTTATATTTTTAGCCCATCACTTCATGAAGATACACCCTGGACGGAGTGCCAACCCATCGCAGGGTACACACACACACTCATTCATTCACTCACACACTCCGGACAATTTTTTCAGCGATGCCAATCAACCTACCCTGCATGTCTTTGGACCGGGGGAGGAAACCGGAGTACCCGGAGGAAACCGGCGGGAATCGAACCCCCAACCCTGGAGGTGTGAGGCGAACCTGCTAACCACTAAGCCACCGTGCCCCCGATATTTGTGGATAATAAATAAATAAATATTATTTTTTTTGCAATTTGCACTGAGGTTATTTGAATAACTGCTGGGATCTACTTATAACATAAGTAATGACAGGAACTATCTTACAGCTTGGATGTGACTATAGACAGATAGAAATGTTGTCATTAATAATGTTAAAGTTGTTCTTGTTGGCAAGTTGCTGAACACTTCAGGATGTGCTGGAAAATAAACAACTTAAGTGTGGTAACAGCATCACACCACTCTGTCATTAATTCTGTTAATATAACAGCATGCTTGATTGTGTTTATTCCTTCCATGTTGTATACAGTATATTGCAAGAAATCACTTTGGATACCAACATTTTAAAGACTTAAGGATAAAGGAAAGGCCTAACATGATCTACCTAGCATCTGCTCCACAGATGGCTCAGTGCACAGGCTGTGTTTGAGCAGAATGAAAAGGAAGAGGTGTTACGTTTACCTCTACACTAAGCTAAAGCATGAGCGCAGTATTCACAGATGACTCATAGATCTATTTATTGCATGTATTAAAAAATATGGCTTAGAACTAGAAAGGAGAAAGCTCTATGACACGTTGCGACATGTTCACAATGTTTAAAAATGAGCCTTAAGGGAAAGCAAATACAAAGTGTACAGGAACAGAAGAATTAAACCGGAGAATTAAAAGCAACATGTTTCAAACGATGTGTATGGTCTCTTGTGTGTGGTGTTTTTGTTTGTTGAGTGAGACAATCTTTATGTGCTGATGTGAATTTGATGAGCAGATTGCAAGCACGTTAAAGGATTATTAAAGGAGAAAACTAACTCATGTGTCAGAGAGAAATGTACGGTCACAAATCGTTTTGTCAAAGTCTGAATGGAGACGTCTGTGTCCTGGCATGTTCAAATCTTTGCTCCACTTAGTTTGGCAGTGTTAGATATAGAAAAATAATGATGGTTAAATCGTTTCTTTTGATCCACCACATCCTACATATGACACCATTGTGGTAGATTTCCAAAATGAGACTTTAACAAGAATCCCAAACTGACCCAAACTAACCAAACAGCTGCCTTTTCCATCTTATTACAATTCACACTCTAAATGTACGAGCAAGACGACCATGCTTCATAATCTAGTTCTGTACAAAAGCTTAGAGCAGCATCGGCGTCTGTCGAGTTGATTTTACGTCCTCTAATCTAAAATCACACATGTAAGTAGCTTCCTAATCGAAACCATCTGGGTTCATGGCTATGCATCTCATTAACTGTATGACTTGTTCGGTCATGTGCAGGGTATTTTCCTTTAAGATGAGTTATTTTCCAGAACTGGAAGCACTTGTAGTTTGTCAGATAAAGAGGACTGATTAAATATTTCTAACACAGCTTTCCAACCGAGTTAATCATGTACGTATTGCTTGACTTCCCCACAACAATGTGCCTTACAATAAGGTATTATTTTGACTCTATATAACTACTATCAGTTAATATCTGGTACAGTAACTTTACATTTGTAAATGTACATGCTTTTTTTTTTGAGTAGAGATTTTCCCCAAAAATATAGGTTTCATTAAAAGTGTAGCCTGCAGGATGGTAAATTAAATCCACAACTGAAGCATATATACCACTGCCTTTAACAAACAGTCTGAATGAGTCATATGTAAAAGCCATTTGATGCACATCCTCTTTTACTGCATGTGTGTCCGGTGACACAGTGGGTAGCTTTGCTGCCTCGGCGCTCCAGGGTTCACGGTTTGATCCTAAACTCAGGTTACAGTCTGAGCTGGATTTTTACTGACTGTGCATGTTTTCTCCATGTCTGTGTGGGTTTCTTCTGGGTTCTCCAGTTTCCTTCCACCTTCCAATAAAATATATAGGTGGATTTTAACAAATTTGCACATTGTTGTGTTGTACACGTTGATCTGTAATTGACTTCACATTACATTCAGCTCACTCCATTGTTCCAGATCCAACATGAACCCAACCAGGATAAAGAAGTTACTGAAGAAGAGGAAGAAGTAGAAGAAGAAAAGGATGAAGAAGAAGAAGTAGGAGAAGGTGATGAGGATGAAGAAGAAGAAGAAGAAGAAGAAGAAGATGATGAAGAAGAAGTAGTAGTAGAAGAAGAAGATGATGAAGAAGAAGAAGAAGAAGAAGAAGTAGTAGAAGAAGAAGATGATGAAGAAGAAAAAGAAGAAAAAAGAGGTAGAGGAAGAAGAAGATGAAGAAGCGACAGAAGCATTATGCCCCGCACACGATGCCGCAGCACACCCCAGCCGCTGCCGGCTGCTGCTCCGCCCCGCCCCCGCCGCCCCCGCCCGCCCCTCGCTGCCGCTCCTGCCGCTGCCGCCTCCGCCGCTTCTGCCGCCTCCGCCGCCGCCGCTGCTGCCTCTGCTGCCGCCGCCCCCGCCGCCGCCGCCCCCGCCGCCGCCGCTGCCGCCGCCGCTGCCGCCGCTGCTGCCGCCGCCTCTGCCGCGCCGACGCCCCGCCGCCGCACGCCGACAGCCGCCGCCGCCGCGCGCCGCCCCTGCCGAGAAGAATCATTTCACTATTATCTTGGCGTATTGTTTAGATCCTGCTGCACATTCAATAAAAAATGTTTTAAGAGTGTAAAAACATTTACATTCTGCTCTACCTGCATGTATACATTCCTTATAGAGATACAGGTAATATTTCACATTACTGAGCTGGCAGAGGTTTGTAAAGAGGCGGGGCGTAAACAAAACCTGCTTCCGATTGGCTGGAAAAAAGTCGACTCCTCCTCCAAGCACTTCTACCCCCAAATGGGAAAAATCCTACTTCATCTCTCCTCATATATTCTCAGGAGTTGGAACATCACCGTAACTGTATTTAATGACTAATGATGTCCTGTTAATGTAAAAAATACCCTTTTTATCACTGGTTTCCGTCCCGGAGCCTCGCATGAAGCGGCTTTGAGGATAATGAGCGCTTTGGTCTGGGAGCCTTTTGAAGTGTTGGAGAACAAACAGTGGGTTTGAAACAAAGTAACGACGTGTTTCTGTGTGGATTTGGGATCAAACGCATGACGGAGATGAATGATCAGTAAGTCTGGCTTCGTTTCCTTCTTATTTAGTGACATTTCTGTGTTTCTGAGTGGAAAGTGTTAGTGGAATTTTACGTGTTAATACGTGAGACGACGTCAGGAGACTTTTATAAGATGGAAAAAAGTGATTCTTGGTCGTATTGAAATAAACATCTCTTCTATTAAAGAATAAAAAAAATCCCTTATTTTTTTATTATTTTTATTTAAAACAGCTAGTTTTACAGTTGTGAGTGTTTTCAGACAATCTGGCCGGGGTTCTTGCTCTGACTCTCCGCCGTGGATTAACGGTAAACAGTGTGAAGAGGCTGCTGACGCTTTTCTTTACCGCCTTAAACACTCACTGTGGTGTAAAGGAGCGTGAACAAGTCCACACTCGGGTTAGAACATAGGAGGGAACGTGGTGGCGGCTTTTTAACGCGTTTCTTGAAGTTATTGTGTTTAGCAGCGTTGCCTTCGTGTAAGGAGCGCGAGACTCCGGGATTTATACGCAGCAGCTGCAGCGTGGAATCCAGCTGGAGTCGAGCTGACCAAGCCTCTGACTGGACAGAAGCCCCTGACTGGACAGAAGCCCCTGACTGGACAGAAGCTCCTGACTGGACAGAAGCTCCTGACTGTACAGAAGCTCCTGCCTAGACAGAAGCTCCTGACTGGACAGAAGCTCATGACTGTACAGAAGCTCCTGCCTAGACAGAAGCCCCTGACTGTACAGAAGCTCCTGACTGGACAGAAGCACCTGACTAGACAGAAGCCCCTAACTGGACAAAAGCCCCTGGTTTGTTAAAGTCCATTGTTGAGCATTAGCTCTTGCTTTAGTAAAGTGCTATGATGGACAGAAGCCCCCGGTTAGGCATAACTACATATTTCAGAGTTACCCCAGATTAGACAAAGTCCCATGTTGGGCAGAAGCACCTGTTTGAGAAAATTTTCATATTTTCTGAAAGCTCTGGTTAGACAAAGTCTCATATTGGGCAGAAACCCCTAATTGCTCGATGCTCTGTATAAAGTTATTTGGTAGGCAAAAGTGCCAGATTGGATAAAAGCCTGACACTGAGCAGAAACTCTGGCTGGGAAAAGCTCATAGTTGGGCATTGTTCCATGTACAGAACAGCCTCAAGTTGGATAGAAGACCCTGGCAGGCCAAAGCTCCATGTT
Source organism: Tachysurus fulvidraco (assembly GCF_022655615.1). Classification (NCBI taxonomy): domain Eukaryota; kingdom Metazoa; phylum Chordata; class Actinopteri; order Siluriformes; family Bagridae; genus Tachysurus; species Tachysurus fulvidraco. The sequence continues at coordinate 6,560,974 of NC_062526.1, forward strand.
GAGCAGAAGCCCCAGGTAGAGCACTGTTAGTTGGGCATGTCCATGCTGTACAAAAAGTTCTGCAGCATCCTCGTGTTGGGCAAAATCTCAATGAACAGAAGCCCTGTGATGGGCAGAAAAACAATGAATTTACCACCTTAAACCCATCTTATGATTTAGTAGTGAAAAATACTGCCAGCTAGTAATAAAGTGAATATAACAGGAAATGTTTGCAGTAATGACAGTGAGGAATGTAGGTCTTAAACCCACAACCAGGTTCTGGAAGCTGAAGAGTTAAACCTGTACCACACACAAAAGACGTGAGCTCGTCTGTTCTACTCATGCTAACAAAATCTCTTCCAGCTTCAGCCTAAACTCTTTTACAGTAAACAGACATGTGTAAACTTTATTTTATCTTCACAGCGTTACATTCACGCACTTTATTTGAAAAGGCTGCAGCTTGTGTTGGCATCGAGATTTGTGTGTTCTGTAGACAAAAAGATAAACAGCAGTGGGCTGGAAAGGTAGCTGTAGTATCTGGGATGCTGCCCAAGAAACGTGGCACTGCTCATCTGATCTTTCTGGTCTTTTAACTGACAGCAGGAGAACTGATAATCTTGGGCTAATCTTTAGGATGAATGAGTCTCGAGCAGAAGAGGTGAGTAAATCAGGAGTTCGGATGTCTGGTCGGAGGTCTTGAGTCGAAACCCGATGAACGAATTTGTCATGAGTTTTTCATGTAGAATTAGATTAGAGCAAAGGATAAAGGATGAAGCGTGAGAGCAGATCCGCAGGGAATAGAATTGGGATGAATTGAATTGTCTACTGAGTCGGTCGGTCTTTATTAACATCAGCAACACAGAGCAGATGATGACAAACCCGTCTATTTAGTCGATTCCTCGAAATTAAAATTGTTTCGTGAAGAGGGAACTGTGTCGGGTCCATGTAGCGTCCCTGTGGTTTGAAATGACGAGGGAAACAAATCGTTTTCTTCCGTTGTTTTGAAATTTCCTGTGTTCCTTTCTGTGTGTGTGTGTGAGTGTGTGTGAGTTATTAATAATACCACAATGGCATGACATCCTGTGTTTATAAAACATTCATGAGGTAATGCTTTGATGAAAGCGAAACAGTTTAATTTCTCTCACTGGTTAAGATCCGGGGGGCTCGGTGGCTTAGTGGTTAGCACCTCCAGGGTCGGGGTTCGAATACCGCCTCCGCCTTGTGTGTGTGGAGGTTGCATGTTCTCCCCGTGGCTCGGGGGTTTCCTCCGGGTACTCCGGGTTCCTCCCCCAGTCCAAAGACATGCATGGTAGGTTGATTGGCATCTCTGGAAAATTATCAGTAGTGTGTGAGTGTGTGAGTGAATGAGAGTGTGTGTGCCCTGCGATGGGTTGGCACTCCATCCAAGGTGTATCCTGCCTTGATGCCCGATGACGCCCGAGATAGGCACAGGCTCCCCGTAACCCAAGAAGTTTGGATAAGCGGTAGAAAATGAATGAGAGTGAGTGAGTAGTTAAGATCCCTCAATAATGATTTTTGTGGTGAATATCGGAGTACGGAAATGTTATATTTGAAATATTTTAGTTCTCGTTCTGAAA